>NC_070597.1:4224068-4306568 GCF_027409825.1 Scomber japonicus | reverse complement strand
ATGGCACTGTAAACTTTTAGGCTACATTCACACCACAGGCCTTAATGCTCAATTCCGATTTATTGCCCAAATCCGATTTTTTTTTTTGGCTGTTCATATAACACTTTTAAACGTGGCCTGTCTGCGGACTGCGATGTGAACAGCTCACGCTCCTGAAGTGATGCTCAGTTGATCATTAATGACGTCATGCACAGAACGGTGATCCGATATGTATCCGATTCAGTACCACATTTGAAAGTGGCCTGAATCGGATTTGGAAATGTCAGATTCAATGTGACTTGTGCTGTTCACATTGTCAGAAGAACCAAATCAGATATGGGTCACTTTTAACTGCGGTATGAACGAAGCCATAGAGAGATCCACCACCAGGCACAGAAACTCATCATTATCCCATTCTCTTAACCCTCCTGTTGTCCTCGAGTCAAGGAAGGGAGGGAGGAAAGAAGAAGGAAGGAAGGAAGGAAGGAAGGAAGGAAAAGAAGACAGGAGGTAGAAAGATGGAATAAAGGGAGGAAGGAAGGAAAGGAGGAAAGAAGGAAGGAAGGTAGGAGGGAGAAAGGAAAAGAGGAAGGAAGGAAAGAAGGAAGGTAGGGGGAGGAAAGAAAGAGAGAAGGAGGGAGGGAGGAAAGAAAGAAGAAAGGAAGGAATGAAAGTAAGAAAGAGGGATGGAGGAAGGAAAAAAGGATGGAGGAAGGAAGGAAGGAAGGAAGGAAGAGTCAAAACAGAAGGGGTCAATTTGACCCGGGAGGACGACAGGAAGGTTAATAGTCTGTGAAAACTCTGACCATTGCCTGTTTTCCCCTTTACTGCATTACGTAATCGCGCGCGCACCCCTACCCGGAAGAGACTCTGTTGTGGATCCACGGCATTATATGATCCACGGAGATAGCCTTAAACAGACAGTAACGACTGATAATGACAGATAAAAGCGGGACACGGCAGGAAACTATTATAGTGCGCGTTCATGGAGGGGAGGGGGAGTGCGGGGACATAGGAGGGAGGAGGGGTTGCTGTGTAAAATGCAAGAAAGGTAAGAGTCGCTTTAATGGTTTGGTACATGCTCAGATGTCCTGAATAACTGTGTGCCACATGGTTTTTTTTTGTCTCCATCAATAATTAATGTTTAAAATGTTTCACCATATGAGCTTCACTGGATACCATCTGATGTCCAGGTGAGGACTTCCGGTTCTGGTGTTAAAGGGAGTCTCTTTGTGTCATTGTAGTGAGTCTAACAGACCATCTGTCTTCTGAGCTATGTGACATGATGTGTACAGTATTGGTCATATTGATCGTTATTTATAGAAAGCAGCAGAATTCATTGGTGCTGTCTTGGTGTTCAGACCTGTTAATCAGCATTATTTCAGATTCTTTTATTTTACCGGAAGCGGCTTTTTTTTCTTTCCAGGTTACCAGAAAACTAACATTTTTAGTACTGTACACTTTTCAGTAAGCACTTTGATCTGGTGTGAACTTTTTTTTCTTTCATTTTCATTTAAGTGCAATATTGACTGTTACTGTTGGTAGATTTTTCTTTTATGGCATGTTTTAATAAAATATATAATTATACTTCATCTATTACTTTTTGTAATGTTTGACCAGTTCTTCAAATTCAAATTAAACCTGCTACCATTATATTGTTATATGTTCAGTATATTGATGGAGAGGGGAGGAATGTTTGAAGCTTACTTCTGAAGTCAGACCTTTAAGATTTTACTCAGGAGGGTTTTTTCCTCATTTTTTTATATTTAACATGTTACTGAATACATATATTGCTGTTTTTAATTCTTTGAAATCAATATTTATTCATATATTTAGTAACTAAATCATGATGTGGACTTATTAGGAGCACACATGAGCTTAAATGGAGTCACAGTACCAATTAAACTCACTT
Source organism: Scomber japonicus (assembly GCF_027409825.1). NCBI lineage: Eukaryota > Metazoa > Chordata > Actinopteri > Scombriformes > Scombridae > Scomber > Scomber japonicus. The sequence continues at coordinate 4,304,677 of NC_070597.1, read as the reverse complement.
TATTCATCAAATATCTTTATTTTATATTCTAAAATCTACATGAACTAATGAATACATTTTACAATGAGAGATAAATGTTGCTTTATAAGAAATGATCTCTCTTATAAATCATGTCAGTATCCATGACAACACAGCTGGACTTAGATTTTGGTGCTTAATGGGAACATTTACCCTAACAGCTGATCTTAGGTCTTAGTAAGGAAGGGAGGAAGGAAGGAAGGGAGGAAGGAAGGAAGGACAGATGGAGGGAGCATTTACCCTAACAGCTGAAAACATTAGTTAGAAAATTAGAAAAGTCATCAAATGTAATAAGTTACATTACTTTGATGAAGTCATTAAATAGTTACATTACTTATTTTAAATAGGGTAACTAGTAATCTGTAACCTTCCCAACCCTGTTTATAGCTCTGGAGGTTAAAAAAAAACCCCAAACCCATTTATGTATAAAACAAATATAGGCCTTTAAGTTGTGAGCAACACCGCCCCCTGCTGGACAAACGTGTAAGTACATGAAAGAGAAGCTGACCTCATATTTTAGCACACTGATCATTTAATCATTATTAATCATGTCTAAAAACAGACACACAAATACTTTAATTACATTTTCCATTGATCTGTGTGAAGTCGTCCTGATGTTACGCACCGATGTTGCATTTATCAGACTCATAGTTTGGCTTTCAGCGCTGTAACAAACCACACACTGTGCTTTCTATTATCTACTGGAAACTGATGGGTGAAGATTAATTAAATAGATATATCAGAGGAAGCTGGACCAGCAGTATTTAAATCTTTGTTATATTAAGGTCTTCTTGGTTCTGTACAGTCGGGAATATGTAATGTCCACATCTGAAGAGCTGCTCATCATTATATTCAGCCCCAGAAGCTTTTCATGGTACAACAGTGAGGTCAGTAATAGTTCAGGTCTGCTGTGCTCAGCTGCTCCCTCCTCTCTTCTTCTCTGCCACCTCGTCTATCTGCCTCTGCCTCCGCTCCAGGATTTCCATCCTCTTGGCGTCGTTACGCGCTCGCTCCTGGGCCCTGATGTCTGCCAGATCCTCCATGAACATGTGTCTGGATGGAGGAAGGTAAGAAATGTTGGAAGAATTCACATAATATCTACTCCTTTAATACGACATTAAGAAATCTACTGATATCAACCATAAATGCAAGACTGCAACTCAAAAATTATTTTCATTACCGATGAATTGTTGATTATAATCCCAAAGATCTTCACTTTACATCAGAAAACAGTAAGAAATATTCACATTTAAGAAGCTGAAATCAGAGAATTTTGACTGTTTTCCTCAAAATATGACTTAAAATGATTAATACACTATATAAAAAACAGTTTTACAATTAATTTTATGTCAATTGATTCATTTACTTATTGCATATCATCTAAGCTTTGGACAGATAAACAGAAGTTTATTTCAAATACACTGGGGACCCATGAATAGGTACTAAAATATTGACTATCTCTGTCTCTTTCCCATAAATCAAGATACAAACACATACAGATTAAATGACTTATCACAGGTTTTCCCATCAACAGAACATTAATAAGCAACATTTGACATATAAATTAATCATTTTTAGTCCTTTTTCTTGTCTCTAGGTTCAGTTTGAAGCTTTTCTTGTTCTTCTATGATCTTTTAGTGGATAGTTTACTTCTATTTTTTGTCTATTTTAATGCTAAAGCCCCTCTTTTAGTTACTATACTTCCTCCACAGCTCAACAGGGAAACATTAAGAGGGAATCTGATGCTATAAAGACTGTAAATGTGTCAGATATCACTCGATATGACTAACTCACACTGCTGAAGCTCAATAGAAGCTGATCACATGTACTTTTAAATGACTGTGTGATCATCACTTTACACTGAAAGCACATTTGAAGGAGATCTTTTAATAGTCAGTATGAACAGGAGGAATGATAACAGCTGCAGCCAGCATGCAGGATGAACGTGCAAAGGGACAGAGGTGATCAAGGTGCAATTGAAAACGGCCCAATTTGAGGTTTGATAGTTAAGATTTTTAGATGACAATGAAGCCAAAAAGACAAGAGAACATGTGATAAATTACCTGTTGAAGAAAGCAGTCGCTAGTCCAACTATCAGTGTCCCAAACAGGATGGGTTTGGTTAAGCGCTTCACAGCAGACAGGTTGTGTTGCGACATCGCAGCAAGTCTGCAGGAAAGTTGATCACACAGCGAAATGCACGCGAAATAAATACCTTACATGAGATTTTATAAGATGACCTTTCAAGTGATCATTAGCTAACACATTACAACAGCAACCTACACGCCTCCTCTTCTTTCTTCTTCGTGGTTATACTGGAGGACTATGAACCAGTGGTAAAGGCTGCATACCGCCATCTAGTGGCTCAGAAGGTGTAACAACATGATATTAAGTACAAGATCACTACTAACTTTATGCTTGAGTTATATTCTAGATCAGGGGTGTAAAACATGCGGCCCGTGGGCCAGAACCGGCCCGCCAAGGCATCCAATCCGGCCCACTTTCCTTCCTGTCTTCTTTTTCTTCCCACCCTCCTGTTATCTGCCCTTCTTTCCTTCCTCCCTTTCTTACTTCTTTCCTTCTTTGTTTCCTTCCCTCTGTTCTTCCTTCCTTCATTCCTTCCTTGCATCCTAATCCCTTTTTCTTCCTTCCTTCCACCTTTCCTTCATCTTCTTTTCCTTCCCTCGTCATTCCTTCCACATTTCCTTCATCTTCTTTTCCTTTCTTCCTTTCCTTCCTTCCTTCCTTCCTTTCTTGTCTTCTTTTCCTTTCTTCCCTTCCTTCCTAATCCCCTTTCCTTCCTTCCTTCCTTCCTTCCTTCCTTTTGTTTTTCCTTCCCTCCTTTCTTTCCTTCTTATCACTTTTCCCTTCTTTCCATCCTTGTTTCCTTCCTCCCTTCCATCTTTTTAATGATCCGGCCCACATGAGATCAAATTTGGCTGCATGTGGCCCTTGAACGGAAATGAGTTTGACTCAAAGTAGTATGTAATCCCTAATATATGAAACGTGAAGCACCTTTGAACCTCTATTTTGCACCTGTAAAATAGAGGTACTGCTACATGATCATCAGATATGTTTATGAGTGTTATAAGGAAATGTCCCCAAATGTCTCTGTTGGTTACTTGAGCTCATTAAAAAGAAAATCTGCATTCCTTTTGTTTATGAAACAGGAATAAAAAAAAATCCAAAATATTTTAGTTTGCATATTTTTATTATCTGTAACATGAGTACATGTAACAATCTTTGACATATATTTCATTTTGGTTCATTTTTCATTTTGATCATGAAAATACACGATCGAACCAATCAACTGATTTGATAAATACATAAATAGATACATAAATAATAAATAAACTGTATGAAAGCAAATAAATTAAGAAGGAGGCAGATTTCAGTTCTTGGTGATTAGAGATGAAGCCAGCTGGTTGACTCTGAAAAGATGAACTTTCATTTCCTTCCTGATCAGCACCCAGACTTCAGCACTGTGGCCCTACAGACAGAAGAAGATTATTATTAAAACATAGATAGATAGATAGATGGATGGATGGATGGATGGATGGATGGATAGATAGATAGATAGTCAAGTCAAATTTATTTATAAAGCACATTGAAAAACAACCTCAGTTGCTGCACAGTTATTAAAATACAATATAATCACACACAATATAATAATGAATAAAAACAATAAAGGAATATTAAGAGCTCAATTTAAAGACTAAAAAATTTGAATAAAAAAACAAATAAAAAATAAAAAAATAAAATAAAATAAAGTAGACTGGTAAGATAGACTTACCATTCGTCCAATATGACCTGACAGTCTCTTGAAATACATGCGCAGCTTCTTGTTCTTGTGGTTGTGCCTCCCAATCTGAATGAATAAAAAGTCAAATGATTTAAAAAATTAGTTTGGGTTTTGTTTGTGTAGTCGGCTCACATTTCAGATGTCTATGAGTTGTTAACAGCTCCACCAAATAGTGATTTCTCCCTCTAAACTTCTCACATGCTTTCATTTCAATAAATGTTCAAATGATCCAATATTTCAGCAAAAATCAAAGATTAGAGAAAAAGTCCAAAAACTGAAAACACATTTGTGTATCAGAACTTATTTTCTTCTTCTTTCCTCTCCCATTAATCATCTCAGCAGCCCTCACATTTATCTGCTGACCCTTTGGAGGGGCCCCACCCCTAGGTTGGGAACCACTGGACTAAACTAGCTAACTGTACTTTTACTTAAGTAGGATTTTCCATGCAGGACTTTTACTTGTATTGAGTATTTTAACGCTGCTGTGTTGGTCATTTTACGTCAGTAAAGGATCTGAATATTTCTTCATCAATCTTTTAACCTGAGAAGAAGTGCGGCTGTGTTCCTCCACATTTCTGAGACTTACACAGGAGCGCAGACCATCAGCCTGCTCGCTGACTACATTGACAAAGTCGTCCACTGTGTTCTCCTCCCAGGATGTAGAGTTGTGATCCTCCTGAAACAGGAGAGCCATCTGATCCAGAGTCTGCACAATGAAACCAAGACGCTCCCCAGCCTAGAAGGAGAGGAAGAAGATCAGCCACAGATTACAATACACACTAAACTATTCATTCAGTATATTTTATTTTGTGTTTACAGTTGCAGTGGATAAACGTTCAGGATGACTTACTGATGCTTTGGATGCCTGGGTGTACAGATCATGAGGGAAGGCCACCTCCAGTTCAGCATCCTCAGTGGTGTTGGTGGAATTATTAACCTGCAGCACACAAACACAACAGGTGTTAATGAAGTAAAGTGAGTCCATTAAGATAAATAAATCACTGTAAAAAGCAAACCTACCATCGTATCCAGTAACTCTGAAGACCTTTGATTGTACTGTCTGAACTTATGATCCAACCATCTGCAGCTCAGCGAGGAGCCTGCGCTGTACAGGCTGAGGAGCAGGCAAGACAAGAAGATCCTGTTCATCATCATTTTTAAAAGGTATCAATTGATTTTGTGTGGAGCAGATTCGGATGTCTCCTGGTGATGTGTTTGAGCTGACCTGCAGCTCCTCATTTATAGCAGCAGTGTGCACCTTTTTCACTTTCCGAACACCTGTGGGAAACACTTTTGTGGCTTTCACTCAGTTAAAAGTCATAATAAACCTCAACATGTCACACAGATTTGAATTTGTGTCTGTATGAAAGATTTATCCCACAATAGATAAAATAAATAGATTTAAATAGATTTAATTACAGAAAATTAAAATATCACTCCTGGTATTAATTTAAAAAGACTGAACAGCTGTAAAGTAAAACCAAAGACAACTCATGTTATAGATCATTTAAAAAACATAAAATCAAACTCAGTTCACTATTGATAATAATGGAACAGCTCAGTATTCAATATTAGAAATTATGGGATTATTATGGGAGTATTATTGTGATTTTCAAAGGGAAAGTAATAATAATAATAATATCTTTATTTATAGCAGTTTTCAAAACAATTTATAGTGCCCTGCATACATTTTAAAAAGTGTTTTACACAGAACTGAAAATGTTTCTTTTTTTAAAAACATGGTAAAATGATAAAATACAACTAAATATTATAAAAACAATAGTAAAATCACTGTTTTAAATAGTCAGTCTAGAAATTTGTGGACACCCAAAATTGATTCTTCTTGAATGTAATTTCTGTCACTCATAATGATTTTAGGATATTTTAATATTTATTTATGTATTTTTTAATAGTTGGGATTTCATCATTACTTCTGTGTGGACTGATAATAATGATTCATTCATTCATAAAGCTGTAAGTGTGTTTACAATGTTCAGTAAATGGGAAGTTCAAAGAGAAAATGAAAGTCAGTGTGTGACTGCGGCCGGCACACTGACACTGTTATATTTCTATTGTAGTAATGAGTATTTTCATTTTGTGGTTTGTGGCACATTTTTTATTGTGTTTCATGTGTATCTTTCAAAAGTCTAAAAGGACAAGACATGTGAATCAAATTAAGGTATTAATACTTTGTAGATGAACGATGCTTGAAATCTTAAAAATGCTTCAGTGACAAATAAGAGTTGGCAAGATAAGGAACTCAAAATATCTTTCAACATATTGTCAGGTTTGTTAAAATGTACATTTAGTATTTTTTTGGTTTTATATCATTTAAATGACATTTCCACCATTTTTTACCAAAAGTAAGACTGAATGATCTTGAAAATGTCAAATGGTGTAACCACAAAAGAATCATATTAAATATTAAATATTTTATCCACCTATAGTGTATTTAAGTATACTTCTAAAATTAATTAATTAATCTTAAAACATCAAATTAAAAGAAACTTTTTTGGAGTATTTCTACATTGACATGTTTATGCATTTTGCAAATATTGAGCAGAACATTTCCTAAAAAACATTCTTTCTAAATAATTTGTGACAAATTATGTAAAATCAGTTAGAAACCAGTGTTATGTTGTGAAAGTGGATTATATTTATTCCACATCTTAGTTCACATTTCTTTTCTTGTATATAATCAGATTTTTATGAAAAAATACTGGTTACACCAATTGGACACTGGGTTGCACCACGTCATTGCCCCAAATACAAAAACACTGTAAAGAACAAAATGAAAATACTAACTACTATAAATCTACCATAGAAATAAAACACCATCAATAAATGCGGATTCCTTTTCAGACACTTGATGACGTACAGGTGAAATATAAAAGGCTCCTTGTGTTGGATTAAAAGGTGAAGGAGAATCCCCCTTCAATAAGCGTCCTGGTTCTCACAGATAAGCAGCCACTTCTGCTGAAGTTGAAATGTCAATGATTAGTTATGAATGAGCGTCAGTGCGCAGGCCGCAGTCACACTCTGACTTTCATTTTCTCTTTAAAGGAACTTCCCATTTATTGTACTTAGAGGGCACACTGTCAACACACTCACAGCTTTATGGGTTAATAACTATTATCAGTCCTCCGCACAGAAGTTATGATGTAATTCCAACAATTGTCTCTTTTTAATGTTTTTTCTGTCGTACTGGTCAGCGTGCAGACTGAAAAAGAGGCAATGACATCATTAAAAAACAATTCCTAAAATCTTAAAAGTACAAAAGTGATCATTGAGTGACAGAAATGACATTAAAAAAGAATCAATTTTGGGTGTCATAATAATGACATAATAATGCCATAATTTCTAATATTGAATACTGAGCTGTTCCATTATTATCAATAGTGAACTGTGTTTGATTTTATATTTTTTAGATGATCTATAACATGAGTTGTCTTTGGTTTTACTTTACAGCTGTTCAGTCTTTTTAAAATAATACCAGGAGTGATATTTTAAGTTTCTGTGATATTTATCTATTGTGGGATAAATCTTTCATACAGACACAAATTCAAATCTGTGTGACATGTTGAGGTTTATTATGACTTTTAACTGAATGAAAGCCACACAAGTGTTTCCCACAGGTAAATGAAAAAGGTGCACACTGCTGCTATAAATGAGGAGCTGCAGGTCAGCTCAAACACATCACCAGGAGACATCCGAATCTGCTCCACACAAAATCAGTTGATACCTTTTAAAAATGATGATGAACAGGATCTTCTTGTCTTGCCTGCTCCTCAGTCTGTACAGCGCAGGCTCCTCACTGAGCTGCAGATGGTTGGATCATAAATTCAGACAGTACAATCAAAGGTCTTCAGAGTTACTGGATACGATGGTAGGTTTGCTTTTCACAATGCTGTGTGTTACTTATCTTAATGGACTCACTTTACTTCATTAACACCTGTTGTGTTTGTGTGCTGCAGGTTAATAATTCCACCAACACCACTGAGGATGCTGAACTGGAGGTGGCCTTCCCTCATGATCTGTACACCCAGGCATCCAAAGCATCAGTAAGTCATCCTGAACGTTTATCCACTGCAACTGTAAACACAAATAAAATATACTGAATGAATAGTTTCATGTGTATTACAATCTGTGGCTGATCTTCTTCCTCTCCTTCTAGGCTGGGGAGCGTCTTGGTTTCATTGTGCAGACTCTGGATCAGATGGCTCTCCTGTTTCAGGAGGATCACAACTCTACATCCTGGGAGGAGAACACAGTGGACGACTTTGTCAATCTAGTCAGCGAGCAGGCTGATGGTCTGCGCTCCTGTGTAAGTCTCAGATATGTGGAGGAACACAGCCGCACTTCTTCTCAGGTTAAAAGATTGATGAAGAAATATTCAGATCCTTTACTGACGTAAAATGACCAACACAGCAGCGTTAAAATACTCAATACAAGTAAAAGTCCTGCATGGAAAATACTGAAGTCCATTGGCTCATCGAGTCCGGTGGTTCCCAAACTAGGGGTGGGGCCCCTCCAAAGGGTCAGCAGATAAATGTGAGGGATGGTGAGATGATTAATGGGAAAGAAGAAAAAACAAAGTTCTGATACACAAATGTGTTTTCAGTTTTTGGACTTTTTCTCTAATCTTTGATTTTTGCTGAAATATTGGATCATTTGAACATTTATTGAAATTAAACCATGTGGGAAGTTTAGAGGGAAAAATCACTATTTGGAAGAGCTGTAAACAACTCATAGACATCTGAAATGTGAGTCCGACTTCACACAAAAAAAAAAATCAAGTTCTTAAATCATTTGGCTTTTTATTCGTTCAGATTGGGAGCCACAAGAACAAGAAGCTGCACATGTATTTCAAGAGACTGTCAGGTCATATTGGACGAATGGTAAGTCTATCTATCTATCTATCTATCTATCTATCTATAGTATAGTATCTATCTATCTATAGTATAGTATCTATCTATCTATCTATCTATCTATCTATCTATCTATCTATCTATCTATCTATCTATCTATCTATCTATCTATCTATCTATCTATCTATCTATCTATCTGTCTATCTATCTATCTATCTATCTGTGTTTTAATAATAATCTTCTTCTGTCTGTAGGGCCACAGTGCTGATGTCTGGGAGCTGATCAGGAGGGAACTCAAAGTCCATCTATTCAGAGTCAACCAGCTGGCTTCATCTCTAATCACCCAGAACTGAAACCTGTCTGTGTGTCAGATACAGAGCGTGTTAAATTGTTTGCTTTCATGCAGTTTATTTATTTACCTATGTATTTATTTATCTACTTTATGTATGTAACTCTGAAGACCTTTGATTGTACTGTCTGAATTTATGATCCAACCATCTGCAGCTCAGTGAGGAGCCTGCGCTGTACAGGCTGAGGAGCAGGCAAGACAAGAAGATCCTGTTCATCATCATTTTTAAAAGGTATCAATTGATTTTGTGTGGAGCAGATTCGGATGTCTCCTGGTGATGTGTTTGAGCTGACCTGCAGCTCCTCATTTATAGCAGCAGTGTGCACCTTTTTCATTTTCCGAACACCTGTGGGAAACATTTTTGTGGCTTTCATTCAGTTAAAAGTCATAATAAACCTCAACATGTCACACAGATTTGAATTTGTGTCTGTATGAAAGATTTATCCCACAATAGATAAAATAAATAGATTTAAATAGATTTAATTACAGAAAATTAAAATATCACTCCTGGTATTATTTTAAAGAGACTGAACAGCTGTAAAGTAAAACCAAAGACAACTCATGTTATAGATTATCTAAAAAATATAAAATCAAACACAGTTCACTATTGATAATAATGGAACAGCTCAGTATTCAATATTAGAAATTATGGGATTATTATGGGAGTATTATTGTGATTTTTAAAGGGAAAGTAATAATAATAATAATATTTTTATTTATAGCAGTTTTCAAAACAATTGATAGTGCCCTGCATACATTTTAAAAACTAAACTTTAAAAGTGTTTTACACAGAACTGAAAAAAGAATTTCTTTTTTAAAAACATGGTAAAATGATAAAATACAACTAAATATTATAAAAACAATAGTAAAATCACTGTTTTAAATAGTCAGTCTAGAAATTTGTGGACACCCAAAATTGATTCTTCTTGAATGTAATTTCTGTCACTTATAATGATTTTAGGATATTTTAATATTTATTTATGTATTTTTTAATAGTTGGGATTTCATCATTACTTCTGTGTGGACTGATAATAATGATTCATTCATTCATAAAGCTGTAAGTGTGTTTACAATGTTCAGTAAATGGGAAGTTCAAAGAGAAAATGAAAGTCAGTGTGTGACTGCGGCCGGCACACTGACACTCTTCTATTTCTATTGTAGTAATGAGTATTTTCATTTTGTGGTTTGTGGCACGTTTTTTATTGTGTTTCATGTGTATCTTTCAAAAGCCTAAAAGGACAAGACATGTGAATCAAATTAAGGTATTAATACTTTGTAGATGAACGATGCTTGAAATCTTAAAAATGCTTCTGTGACAAATAAGAGTTGGCAAGATAAGTAACTCAAAATAATTTAAAAGCAGCATCAGGTTTGTTAAAATGTACATTTTGTATTTTTTTTGGTTTTATATCATTTGAAATGACATTTTCACCATTTTTTACCAAAAGTAAGACTGAATGCTTCTGAAAATGTCAAATGGTGTAACCACAAAAGAATGATAAATATTAAATATTTTATCACCTACAGTGTATTTAAATATACTTCTAAAATGAATGAATTAATCTTAAAACATCAAATTAAAAGAAACTTTTTTGGAGTATTTCTACATTGACATGTTTATGCATTTTGCAAATATTGAGCAGAACATTTCCTAAAAAACAATTCTTTCTGAATAATTTGCGACAAATTATGTAAAATCAGTTAGAAACCAGTGTTATGTTGTAAAAGTGGATTATATTTATTCCACATCTTAGTTCACATTTCTTTTCTTGTATATTTCTTTTTATGAAAAAATACTGGTTACACCAATTGGACACTGGGTTGCATCACGTCATTGCCCCAAATACAAAAACACTGTAAAGAAAAAACTGAAAATACTAACTACTATAAATCTACCATAGAAATAAAACACCATCAATAAATGCTGATTCCTTTTCAGACACTTGATGACGTACAGGTGAAATATAAAAGGCTCCTTGTGTTAGATTAAAAGGTGAAGGAGAATCCCCCTTCAATAAGCGTCCTGGTTCTCACAGTTCTGCTGAAGTTGAAATGTCAATGATTAGTTATGAATGAGCGTCAGTGCGCAGGCCGCAGTCACACTCTGACTTTCATTTTCTCTCTAAAGGAACTTCCCATTTATTGCACTTAGAGGACACACTGTAAACACACACACAGCTTCATGGGTTAATAATTATTATCAGTCCGCACAGAAGTTATGATGTAATTCCAACAATTGTCTCTTTTTAATGTGTTTTCTGTCGTACTGGTCAGCGTGCAGACTGAAAAAGGCGCAATGACATCATTAAAAAACAATTCCTAAAATCTTAAAAGTACAAAAGTGATCATTGAGTGACAGAAATTACATTAAAAACTAATCAATTTTGGGTCTCATAATACTGACATAATAATGCCATAATTTCTAATATTGAATACTGAGCTGTTTCATTATTATCAATAGTGAACTGAGTTTGATTTTATGTTTTTTAAATGATCTATAACATGAGTTGTCTTTGGTTTTACTTTACAGCTGTTCAGTCTTTTTAAAATAATAATATGATATTTTAAGTTTCTGTGATATTTTTCTATTGTGAGATAAATCTTTCATACAGACACAAATTCAAATCTGTGTGACATGTTGAGGTTTATTATGACTTTTAACTGAATGAAAGCCACAAAAGTGTTTCCCACAGGTGTTCGGAAAGTGAAAAAGGTGCACACTGCTGCTATAAATGAGGAGCTGCAGGTCAGCTCAAACACATCACCAGGAGACATCCGAATCTGCCCCACACAAAATCAATTGATACCTTTAAAAATGATGATGAACAGGATCTTCTTGTCTTGCCTGCTCCTCAGCCTGTACAGCGCAGGCTCCTCACTGAGCTGCAGATGGTTGGATCATAAATTCAGACAGTACAATCAAAGGTCTTCAGAGTTACTGGATATGATGGTAGGTTTGCTTTTTACAGCAATGTTTACAGTGATTTATCTTAATGGACTCACTTTACTTCATTAACACCTGTTGTGTTTGTGTGCTGCAGGTTAATAATTCCACCAACACCACTGAGGATGCTGAACTGGAGGTGGCCTTCCCTCATGATCTGTACACCCAGGCATCCAAAGCATCAGTGAGTCATCCTGAACGTTTATCCACTGCAACTGTAAACACAAAATAACTTATACTGAATGAATAGTTTCATGTGTATTACAATCTGTGGCTGATCTTCTTCCTCTTCTTCCTCTTCTTCTTCTAGGCTGGGGAGCGTCTTGGTTTCATTGTGCAGACTCTGGATCAGATGGCTCTCCTGTTTCAGGAGGATCACAACTCTACATCCTGGGAGGAGAACACAGTGGACGACTTTGTCAATGTAGTCAGCGAGCAGGCTGATGGTCTGCGCTCCTGTGTAAGTCTCAGAAATGTGGAGGAACACAGCCTCACTTCTTCTCAGGTTAAAAGATTGATGAAGAAATATTCAGATCCTTTACTGACGTAAAATGACCAACACAGCAGCGTTAAAATACTCAATACAAGTAAAAGTCCTGCATGGAAAATCCTACTTAAGTAAAAGTACAGTTAGCTAGTTTAGTCCAGCGGTTCCCAACCTAGGGGTGGGGCCCCTCCAAAGGGTCAGCAGATAAATGTGAGGGCTGCTGAGATGATTAATGGGAGAGGAAAGAAGAAAAAACAAATTTCTGATACACAAATGTGTTTTCAGTTTTTGGACTTTTTCTCTAATCTTTGATTTTTGCTGAAATATTGGATCATTTGAACATTTATTGAAATGAAAGCATGTGAGAAGTTTAGAGGGAAAAATCAGTATTTGGTGGCGCTGTTAACAACTCATAGACATCTGAAATGTGAGCCCGACTTCACACACACAAAAAAAATGAAGTTCTTAAATCATTTGGCTTTTTATTCATTCAGATTGGGAGCCACAAGAACAAGAAGCTGCGCATGTATTTCAAGAGACTGTCAGGTCTTATTGGACGAATGGTAAGTCTATCTATCTATCTATCTATCTATCTATCTATCTATCTATCTATCTATCTACCTATCTATCTATCTATCTATGTTTTAATAATAATCTTCTTCTGTCTGTAGGGCCACAGTGCTGAAGTCTGGGTGCTGATCAGGAAGGAAATGAAAGTTCATCTTTTCAGAGTCAACCAGCTGGCTTCATCTCTAATCACCAAGAACTGAAATCTGCCTCCATCTTAATTTATTTGCTTTCATACAGTTTATTTATTATTTATGTATCTATTTATGTATTTATCAAATCAGTTGATTGGTTTGATCGTGTATTTTCATGATCAAAATTAAAAATGAACCAAAATGAAATATATGTCAAAGATTGTTACATGTACTCATGTTACAGCTAATAAAAATATGCAAACTAAAATATTTTGGATTTTTTTAATTCCTGTTTCATAAACAAAAGGAATGCAGATTTTCTTTTTAATGAGCTCAAGTAACCAACAGAGACATTTGGGGTCATTTCCTTATAACACTCATAAACATATCTGATGATCATGTAGCAGTGCCTCTATTTTACAGGTGCAGAATAGAGGTTCAACCCCAGGTTCAAAGGTGCTTCACGTTTCATATATTAGGGATTACATAGCCTACTACTTTGAGTCAGCAGGGGGCACTAGAGTACAATTAATGACTATCTGCAGTGTGGTTGTCAGTAAACCCTTCTAGGACCTCTGTAGTATCAAAATAACAACACCAACTAAAAATCCCTGGTACAATATACCTTAATGTTGGGATTCTTTAAAGGTCTCTGTTCCAATTTATTCCTTTATGCTTCCTTTTATAAAAACAACTGCATGGACATTCAGAGTTGGACTCAGTGGTAAGAGACAGGTACAAAGTCCAGGTTATTGTTGAACACATTATATTGGGTCTCATACGGTAATATGGGTCATGTGGTCATATGTCTTATCATGCAAACAGAGAGACGCCTGCAGCTTTTGACAACCTGGATTTTAAACCAGTAAGCACTAGTAACAGACTATAATAGTGTAAGAGTGAAGTTATGTTTTATGGGTAAAAATTATGTAAACATAAGTTAAACATGTGTTATTGAATTATAGTTCACTTTGGTCTTACTGAATTATTGCCTGCCAGCTTTAATGCATGTGAGTGTTAGCTACTTGGCGGCGCTGTGGAGACTGCGGGGGGCAATGTGGAGCTGAGGAGAGACCGGAGAAGAGGAGAAGAAAGACAGAAAGACAGAAAGAAAGAGGGAAACTGAATGACTGGATGTTAAAACTGTATTGAGACCGCACTAAAAGTTATGAGCAAAACCCAGAACGTTGTTGGACTCCTTTACTCCCTCACATACACCCACGTCGCTTATCGCATAGTGCATAACCGCCACCTTGTGGTCCCTTATGGTTACTGCAATGGTTTACATACTATCATTTAATTAATACGAACATTTATTAATTAAAAAGAAACAACAAAACCCTGTTGCTTTCAAAAACTCTGAACCATATCCGGTGATTTTATCTTCTGATGATTTCTTAAATATTCGGAGATGTTTAGAAGGCAAAATCACTACTTGGTGGAGCTGTTAACAACTCATAGACATCTGACACACTCTACACACTGCTTTTTGTAAGACAGACAAAAAACTAATTTCTAAAATCATTTGACTATGTATTCATTTGTTCATTCATTCAGACATTCACAGGTGGACTCCGTGGATGTTAGGATTTTTGGGGGCAAGGTATACTCCGGCTTATTGTTGGACACCTCTCTATGGTCACATACGGTAGTTTGGGTCACGTGGTGTTGTTGGCGGTAGAATCACTTATTCACCTGTAATTTATTTTGTTGTGAATGGATAGAGAGGGGGAGGCCTAAGTTTTATTGCCAATCATCTTCGTGAGCTTTTTTGACGCTGTTTTTTTACGCTTTTGAAACATGTTGAATGCCTTTGGATGCTTTCACAACACTGTTTTTTATTTATTTACCGGCAATAAAACTACCAAACTCTGACCTTTGGATCCGTGATTCTCTATGACAGCCAGCACGTCGGGCAGGTTAGTCTCCCCTACTTATCCTCTCTGTGTGACTATTTTAATGCTTTTATTATACTGTGGAGAATGATGTTTGTGCAGAGTTTGACGCTAGAAGGCTGTTTTTACATTCATCAGCTAAATGGAGGAAATGTTGTGTTGTGTTGAATCTGAGTTCATGTGGTTTACAATGAGATTTGAGGCATTACAGTTTAGTGGAGCCAATAGACAATTCATTTACACGAATGTGACGTTGACGCCTCCAGTGCACACTGACGATGGACTCTTCAGGGACATAGGAGACATATTTTATCCACTTTTGAGATGAAAAGTGTTTGCATATTCATAGATTATACGATTATGAATGAGGAAGAAGCAATAGATGTATTTTGTGTTGGAAAATACATGTTAGACACAATTCAATATTCAAAGCATGTCTGGAGGGAATATTTGTGTCCTCTTGGCTGGACCGGAATGGTTGGAGCTATCAGTAAACTGCCCTTGTCTTTGTTTGTTTGCCGGTGTTTATCAGCATGTATGTTACGTTCATATTGTCATTTTATCATTCAGCACAGTATAAAGTGGTTAACTGAATCTCAGAAATCACTTTCAAAGACATAAGGGTTTACTGATAAAGTCTTTAATTGTACTCTGGAGCCCCCTGTTGACTCAAAGTAGTATATAGATTTAGCCTAATCCCTAATATATGAGACGCAAAGCACCTTTCGCCCCTTTACCTACAGTAGATCGAAGTAATTACTGCTACATGATCATCATAAATGGTTATGAGAAGTGCTAGATATGGAAATGACCCCAAATGATCCTGTTGTTTACTTAAGCTCATCCTGTTTAGAATAAGGAAGGAATAAAAAAACAAAACAAAAAATATTTTCCATTTGCAGAATATTTTATTAGCTGTAACATGAGATGTAACACGTAAAAAATATAGATTTAATTTTGCTTAATTTTTCATTTGAAACATTAAGATAAATAATCAACCAATACACTGATTTCAATGAATAAATACATGAAATAGATAAATAAATAAATAAATAGGTAAATAAATAAACTCCATGAAAGCAAACAATTTAACACACTGTGAATCTGACACACAGACAGGTTTCAGTTCTTGGTGATTAGAGATGAAGCCAGCTGGTTGACTCTGAATAGATGGACTTTGAGTTCCCTCCTGATCAGCTCCCAGACTTCAGCACTGTGGCCCTACAGACAGAAGAAGATTATTATTAAAACATAGATAGATAGATAGATAGATAGATAGATGGATACTATAGATAGATAGATAGACTTACCATTCGTCCAATAAGACCTGACAGTCTCTTGAAATACATGCGCAGCTTCTTGTTCTTGTGGTTGTGCCTCCCAATCTGAATGAATAAAAAGTCAAATGATTTAAGAAATTAGTTTTTAATCCGTCTTACTAAAAGCAGTGTGTAGTCGGCTCACATTTCAGATGTCTATGAGTTGTTAACAGCTCCACCAAATACTGATTTCTCCCTCTAAACTTCTCACATGCTTTCATTTCAATAAATGTTCAAATGATCCAATATTTCAGCAAAAATCAAAGATTAGAGAAAAAGTCCAAAAACTGAAAACACATTTGTGTATCAGAACTTTTTTTGTCTTCTTTCCTCTCCCATTAATCATCTCAGCAGCCCTCACATTTATCTGCTGCCCCTTTGGAGAGGCCCCACCCCTAGTTTGGGAACCACTGGACTCAGTGAGCCAATGGACTTAAGTAGGATTCTCCATGCAGGACTTTTACTTGTATTGAGTATTTTAACGCTGCTGTGTTGGTCATTTTACGTCAGTAAAGGATCTGAATATTTCTTCATCAATCTTTTAACCTGAGAAGAAGTGAGGCTGTGTTCCTCCACATTTCTGAGACTTACACAGGAGCGCAGACCATCAGCCTGCTCGCTGACTACATTGACAAAGTCGTCCACTGTGTTTTCCTCCCAGGATGTAGAGTTGTGATCCTCCTGAAACAGGAGAGCCATCTGATCCAGAGTCTGCACAATGAAACCAAGACGCTCCCCAGCCTAGAAGAAGAGGAAGAAGATCAGTCACAGATTATAATACACATGAAACTATTCATTCAGTATATATTATTCGTGTTTACAGTTGCAGTGGATAAACGTTCAGGATGACTTACTGATGCTTTGGATGCCTGGGTGTACAGATCATGAGGGAAGGCCACCTCCAGTTCAGCATCCTCAGTGGTGTTGGTGGAATTATTAACCTGCAGCACACAAACACAACAGGTGTTAATGAAGTAAAGTGAGTCCATTAAGATAAGTAACACACAGCATTGTGAAAAGCAAACCTACCATCGTATCCAGTAACTCTGAAGACCTTTGATTGTACTGTCTGAATTTATGATCCAACCATCTGCAGCTCAGTGAGGAGCCTGCGCTGTACAGGCTGAGGAGTAGGCAAGACAAGAAGATCCTGTTCATCATCATTTTTAAAGGTATCAATTGATTTTGTGTGGAGCAGATTCGGATGTGTCCTGGTGATGTGTTTGAGCTGACCTGCAGCTCCTCATTTGTAGCAGCAGTGTGCACCTTTTTCATTTTCCATACACCTGTGGGAAACACTTTTGTGGCTTTCACTCAGTTAAAAGTCATAATAAACCTCAACATGTCACACAGATTTGAATTTGTGTCTGTATGAAAGATTTATCCCACAATAGATAAATATCACAGAAAATTAAAATACCATATTATTATTTTAAAAAGACTGAACAGCTGTAAAGTAAAACCAAAGACAACTCATGTTATAGATCATTTAAAAAATATAAAATCAAACTCAGTTCACTATTGATAATAATGAAACAGCTCAATATTCAATATTAGAAATTATGGGATTATTATGGGATGATTATGACACCCAAAATTGATTCTTTTTTAATGTAATTTCTGTCACTCAATGATCACTTTTGTACTTTTAAGATTTTAGGAATTGTTTTTTAATGATGTCATTGCCTCTTTTTCAGTCTGCACGCTGACCAGTACGACAGAAAACGCATTAAAAAGAGACAATTGTTGAAATTACATCATAACTTCTGTGCGGACTGATAATAGTTATTAACCCATAAAGCTGTGAGTGTGTTGACAGTGTGTCCTCTAAGTGCAATAAATGGGAAGTTCCTTTAAAGAGAAAATGAAAGTCAGAGTGTGACTGCGGCCTGCGCACTGACGCTCATTCATAACTAATCATTGACATTTCAACTTCAGCAGAACTGGCTGCTTATCTGTGAGAACCAGGACGCTTATTGAAGGGGGATTCTCCTTCACCTTTTAATCTAACACAAGGAGCCTTTTATATTTCACCTGTACGTCATCAAGTGTCTGAAAAGGAATCCGCATTTATTGATGGTGTTTTATTTCTATGGTAGATTTATAGTAGTTAGTATTTTCAGTTTGTTCTTTACAGTGTTTTTGTATTTGGGGCAATGACGTGGTGCAACCCAGTGTCCAATTGGTGTAACCAGTATTTTTTCATAAAAATCTGATTATATACAAGAAAAGAAACGTGAACTAAGATGAGGAATAAATATAATCCACTTTTACAACATAACACTGGTTTCTAACTAATTTTACATAATTTGTCACAAATTATTTAGAATGAATTGTTTTTAGGAAATGTTCTGCTCAATATTTGCAAAATGCATAAACATGTCAATGTAGAAATACTCCAAAAAAGTTTCTTTTAATTTGATGTTTTAAGATTAATTAATTAATTTTAGAAGTATACTTAAATACACTGTAGGTGGATAAAATATTTAATATTTATCATTCTTTTGTGGTTACACCATTTGACATTTTTTAGGAGCATTCAGTCTTACTTTTGGTAAAAAATGGTGAAAATGTCATTTCAAATTATATAAAACCAAAAAAATACAAAATGTACATTTTAACAAACCTGATAATATGTTGAAAGATATTTTGAGTTCCTTATCTTGCCAACTCTTATTTGTCACAGAAGCATTTTTAAGATTTCAAGCATCGTTCATCTACAAAGTATTAATACCTTAATTTGATTCACATGTCTTGTCCTTTTAGACTTTTGAAAGATACACATGAAACACAATAAAAAACGTGCCACAAACCACAAAATGAAAATACTCATTACTACAATAGAAATATAACAGTGTCAGTGTGCCGGCCGCAGTCACACACTGACTTTCATTTTCTCTTTGAACTTCCCATTTACTGAACATTGTAAACACACTTACAGCTTTATGAATGAATGAATCATTATTATCAGTCCACACAGAAGTAATGATGCAATCCCAACTATTAAAAAATACATAAATAAATATTAAAATATCCTAAAATCATTATGAGTGACAGAAATTACATTCACGAAGAATCAATCGAGTGTCCACAAATTTCTAGACTGACTATTTAAAACAGTGATTTTACTGTTTTTATAATATTTAGTTGTATTTTATCATTTTACCATGTTTTTAAAAAAGAAACATTTTCAGTTCTGTGTAAAACACTTTTAAAGTTTAGTTTTTAAAATGTATGCAGGGCACTATAAATTGTTTTGAAAACTGCTATATAAATAAAAGTATTATAATTATTATTATTATTATTACCTTCCCTTTGAAAATCACAATAATACTCCCATAATAATCCCATAATTTCTAATATTGAATACTGAGCTGTTTCATTATTATCAATAGTGAACTGTGTTTGATTTTATGTATTTTAAATGATCTATAACATGAGTTGTCTTTGGTTTTACTTTACAGCTGTTCAGTCTTTTTAAATTAATACCAGGAGTGATATTTTAATTTTCTGTAATTAAATCTATTTAAATCTATTTATTTTATCTATTGTGGAATAAATCTTTCATACGGACACAAATTCAAACCTGTGTGACATGTTGAGGTTTATTATGACTTTTAACTGAGTGAAAGCCACAAAAGTGTTTCCCACAGGTGTATGGAAAATGAAAAAGGTGCACACTGCTGCTATAAATGAGGAGCTGCAGGTCAGCTCAAACACATCACCAGGAGACATCCGAATCTGCTCCACACAAAATCAATTGATACCTTTTAAAAATGATGATGAACAGGATCTTCTTGTCTTGCCTGCTCCTCAGTCTGTACAGCGCAGGCTCCTCACTGAGCTGCAGATGGTTGGATCATAAATTCAGACAGTACAATCAAAGGTCTTCAGAGTTACTGGATACGATGGTAGGTTTGCTTTTTACAGTGATTTATCTTAATGGACTCACTTTACTTCATTAACACCTGTTGTGTTTGTGTGCTGCAGGTTAATAATTCCACCAACACCACTGAGGATGCTGAACTGGAGGTGGCCTTCCCTCATGATCTGTACACCCAGGCATCCAAAGCATCAGTAAGTCATTCTGAACTTTTATCCACTGCAACTGTAAACACAGAATAACATATACTGAATGAATAGTTTCATGTGTATTGTAATCTGTGGCTGATCTTCTTCTTCTTCTAGGCTGGGGAGCGTCTTGGTTTCATTGTGCAGACTCTGGATCAGATGGCTCTCCTGTTTCAGGAGGATCACAACTCTACATCCTGGGAGGAGAACACAGTGGACGACTTTGTCAATGTAGTCAGCGAGCAGGCTGATGGTCTGCGCTCCTGTGTAAGTCTCAGATATGTGGAGGAACACAGCCTCACTTCTTCTCAGGTTAAAAGATTGATGAAGAAATATTCAGATCCTTTACTGACGTAAAATGACCAACACAGCAGCGTTAAAATACTCAATACAAGTAAAAGTCCTGCATGGAGAATCCTACTTAAGTAAAAGTACAGTTAGCTAGTTTAGTCCAGCGGTTCCCAACCTAGGGGTGGGGCCCCTCCAAAGGGTCAGCAGATAAATGTGAGGGCTGCTGAGATGATTAATGGGAGAGGAAAGAAGAAAAAACAAAGTTCTGATACACAAATGTGTTTTCAGTTTTTGGACTTTTTCTCTAATCTTTGATTTTTGCTGAAATATTGGATCATTTGAACATTTATTGAAATGAAAGCATGTGAGAAGTTTAGAGGGAGAAATCACTATTTGGTGGAGCTGTTAACAACTCATAGACATCTGAAATGTGAGCCGACTACACTCTGCTTTTTGTAAGACGGACTAAAAATCATTTGACTTTTTATTCATTCAGATTGGGAGCCACAACCACAAGAACAAGAAGCTGCGCATGTATTTCAAGAGACTGTCAGGTCATATCGGACGAATGGTAAGTCTATCTATCTATCTATCTATCTATCTATCTATCTATCTATCTATCTATCCATCTATCCATCTATCCATCTATCTATCTATCTGTCTATCTATCCATCCATCCAATAATCTTCTTCTGTCTGTAGGGCCACAGTGCTGAAGTCTGGGAGCTGACCAGGAGGGAAATCAAAGTCCATCTATTCAGACTCAACCAGCTGGCTTCATCTCTAATCACCAAGAACTGAAACTTTGTCTTTTATCTGTTGTCAGATTAAGACAATATTAACTTATTGCTCATCTATTTATTTCTATATTTATTGCTTATTTATCACCTTTAGGCCTACTTGTGTATTTATTGATTGGTCACATAGTCAATATTCTACACATCAGTTAGATCGAGATGTTAAACTGAATATTGATATTATTTAACTTGGTTACCTTTTAATAGCCAATATTTAATAAAATAAGGTTTTCTGCAGCAAATGGAAATGGGTTTATTGTTTTTATTCCTTTTACACACAAAAGGCACACAGATGTTTAACAGAGCAAACAACATGATGAACATGTGGGTCTTATATCTTCTTATATTGTAAAATAAGCGTATTCTTACAGCAACGAGTACAAGATAATTACATTTTCAAGTCAGACACAATACACTTTATATAAAAAATGAAATCTTGAAGCACCAAGGCTGCGTTCACACTACAAGCCAAAATCCAATTTTTAGCCAATCTAGATTAGAACCAGATGATTCTTATGAAGTCTGAACAGTCATAAATCACAAGAGATCCGATTTTTTTTTTTTTGCAAACCAGATGGAAACCACCTTTGGGAGGAAGTTTAAAATCTAATTTGGACAGATGTGTCTGAGACTGAACAGTTCCAAACACTCATATCAGATTTGACTGTCTGTGACGTCTCTCTACGTCTCTACGCTACGTCACTCTATGAGACACCAGACCAGGCGGGGAGTTCTGGTCCTCTGAAATGAGGCCAACCAGGAAGTAACTTAGAGCTGCATTCTATCAAAAGGCCACCAGGGGGCGACCGTCTCTATACAAGTCAATGGAGAATTCACCAACTTCTCACTTGATTTCTAACCTCAGTAAACGTTTTCAAAATGTGTTTATGGTCTCAATCGCTAGTTTAAAGCCTTCTTCAATGCAGTATGGTGTTCATTTGGGACATTTTGGCCTCCCTGATTTTATATGTGACGATAAAGCAGGGTATGCATTAGGGCGTGGCTACGTCCTGATTGACAGGTTGATTGACCAATGTCCTCCAGATCCAGCCCTCGCAACCATAGCAACCTCCCCGCTCCACCCATGGCCCCGCCTCATGCCCATATAAGTAGAATCCATGTTTTTATTTTTCCCAGCATGCACCTGCAATTTTCAAGATGGCGCTGCCTAGATTTGAAACTATTGGCTTCCGAGCAGCAGTCCACAAACCAATGGGTGACGTCACGGATGTTACGTCCATTTCTTTTATACAGTCTATGCACCAGATCACATTAGATTACAGTGATTCAATCCAGTGTTCAAATCAAAAGCACAATGTTAATAGCAGGCATCTTATACAGAAGCACTAGTTCTCAAGCTTTTTGGTGTCAAGGACCCCCGAACGTCGTGCCACAGACCCTGTTCATACTGTAGATTTGCAGATAAACAGTGACAAGTGTGAGACTATGAACAGAAGAGTCTTTCTTACACTGTACATTCTTTCATCAAGCTAACCAATGAAATAACAATGAATTTAAAATATTACCCATCTTTCTGCGACCCCTGTGGTTCCCCCCGTGATTCCCCTCGGGTTGAGAGCATTTATAAACAAAGCAGGAAATGACACATCTAGATCTGAGCAGAACCATTAAAAGACTTAAACCTAATATTTTACAACTTATATGTGGGAATGCTGTAGATGTAATGAGGTGAGAAGTGGTTTGTCAGTCTCACTCCCATGGGGCTTCGCCTTCTTCAGTCGGGTGGGTGTACACAGAAAGCTCCTCATACAGACCTCCACCGCACGTCTCAATCTGCAGACCCTGAGAGACAGAAATGAATCAGCTTTTAGTTATGTTACATGTATGTGTGAGTCCTGTATGGTAACCCTGCAAGACTTTCGAATAATGCTAATAAAGTTATAAAGTGCAGCGACTGACTCTGACTAATGTCTTAACATTTCAGCTCATATTTGCATCAGTGATTCAGATATGACTCAAAGGTAAAGATACAAAGTGGTTAACATTTACTGTAAAGGTCTTAAGTATAAATAAACTCTTTTGGTATTGTGAAGCAGTGAAAGATCATTCCTCCTGTTCATACTGACTAGTGAACGATCTCCTTTAAATGTGCTTTCAATGTAAAGTGATGGAGGACAAAATCCACAGTGAGTCCACACAGTCATTTAAAAGTAGATGATCAGCTTCTATTGAGCTTCATCATCAGTGTGAGTTAGTCATATCAAGTGGTATCTGACACATTTACAGTCTTTATAGCATCAAATTTCCTCTTAGTGTTTCCTGTTGAGCTGTGGTGGAAGTATAGGAACAAAAAGAGGAACTTTAGCACTAAAAATACTTTAAAGTTGAAACATATAGACGGCTGAAGCTTCAGATTAGCTTCAGATTAAACTTTTAACCCTTACATACTGTTCAGGGTCAAATTTAACCTGTTTTTTACATTTGATAGCTGTAAAAATATTTATTTTAACCAGATATTTCCTAATGTGACCCACAGTTTACAAAAATGGAAGTAAAAATGCATCATTTAAAAAAAATCTTGTGTAACTGATACACATTTTTATATATGCAAATGTCCAAATTTGACCTGAGTTTATAAAACAAATTAAAAACTCAGCATTTAAGCATGTTTTTGTATTAATCATACTCTATAAAATGTTCTCCTATATCCTAAAATAGTCTTTCCATAAGATTAATCAAACATGCATTAATGACTGACGGGGAATTAATGAATGTGAGTTGGTGTGGAGACTAATTATGAGTCAGAATATGAACAGGGTGTAAAGGGTTAAATACATTTTTGCACAGAAGGAGGACTGTGTGTTTAGTCCTCCATCACTTCCATTATAAACATTATGAATTAATCTTTAATGGTCAGTATGAACAGGAGGAACGATTACAGCAAGATTAACACTCACACAATGTTAATTTGGGCTCCTGACTTGTTTTCAGACAGACTCCCATCTAACCAGCGATGTCTGAAAAACCCACAGCGGGGTTTTTTTGTTTTTAGAAAACACTCATCCAAAGACTCCTTGAATCATTTGAATACCACATCCACCACATGATGTAACATTTTCTTTAACCTGTTTTCAATATTGTAATTATGTTTTCTCTTCAGGAAGCAAACAGGCTGACATTTGTGTTGAATAAAAAGTGTCTATACCAAATGTTGAAACACAGATGTGTTTTAGAAAGCATCAATAGTCGATAATCTGACTGATCAATAAATGTGATTAAACCTTGATTAATGTTTCAGAGAGCAGAGAGACTAAACATCTCCTATCACACAATATCAGGTCCTATTTTACCTCAGACATGAAAATATAACATAGACATAATGATGGAAATGTCTCTTTTTGCTAGTTTTGAGTCTCTTTAGTCTCTCCATCTCTACGTTACCATGGTAACCAGATGGCAGCTGTTACTCAAACTAACTGTAGGTTGATTTTAGGTCATTTTTCATCTCTTTTTGGTAGTTTTTAGGTTTCTATAGTCAATTTAAGTCTCTTTTGAGTCATTTTAATGTCTGTTTTTTGTATTTTGTAGGTGTCTTAAGTTAATTTGTGTCTCTTTTAGTCATGTTTGCATCTCTTTTTGGTGGTTAAATGTTATTTTCTATGTATAAAGTATAAAATGAGCAGAGCTTTCTGGAAGTGTGGGGTTTATTGTAGAACCATTAGAGCCATCAGTCTTCACTGTTACATCATAAAAAGAAATCTATTAACTATTCATTTCACTATTAATTTGACTCAGAACAGCCTCAATGGGAAAACATAACATAATATAACATTTTAAAATCTTTTCATTTTTGTGCATTTTGGGAAAAGTCATTAAATTTCAGAATAAAACAAACAACACTGTCAAATTTTACTTTCTGCAGGTTATCTCTACATGTTCAGGTTATCTGCTTTCTCTTCTATAGTAATAGTAAAGTAGAGCTGTAATGATTCATTGATCGATTAGACAGCGACTCTTCTGATGATCAATTCATCATTTCTTTTGTTCCAGCTTCTTAAATGTGAATATTTTCTGATCTCCTTCGTCGCTCTATGGCAGTAAACTGAATATCTTTGGGTTGTAAGACAAAAAAACAACATTGTAGTTTGTATTTTGAGCTTTGGGAAGAGTGTGACTCCATTTTTTTTGACATTTTATAGAACAAACAAGTTAGTTGAAGCCTTAATGTAAAGCTCAATGCTACATAAAGATTCCTCTATTAGCAAAATAAAGTGTAAAGGCTCCAATTGACGGAACAGGACACGGCTCAGTGGAGCAAGGAGACTGTGTGTGTGTGTGTGTGTGTGTGTGTGTGTGTGTGTGTGTGTGTGTGTCTGTGTGTGTGTGTCTGTCTATCTGTCTTGCACATTTTCCTTTTCTTGGTAAAAACACAGCTGTGATGTGTGCTCACTGTGACATGTAAAGGATCAGAACAAACCTCGTAGATATGATCAGTATCAGGCTCTTCATATATGCTGTCCTTCTCTTTGCTCTGTTTTTAAAAAAAAGAAGAAGAAGTTGAAGAAGAAGAAATGCAAAAGAGAGACAGTGCATTGCAAAAAAACCCCACTAAAAAATAGGTGATTGTCATTAGAAGTATCTTTTTTAAAAATCATTACACTCAATATTCTTCTTTCTGTGGACACAGTAGAGTAAATCTTCCATTTATACTATTACCAGAATAGTAGGCTTTATGTTATGAAGGCTTTTTAAATGAATTTCCTTAACTATAGACTGCACATAACACTCTTTTCTATATACTACTTTCAGTTTCAGTACTCCAACAGGAAACTCTTCTTTTCCTGTTTGTGTAAACTTGTTTATTCTATGACTAAAAAAGTGGCTTTTAAGGGTTTTATAGTGTTTGGTTGTAACAACACTTGTTTTATGTGGCCTTCAAATCGATAGCTGAGGTCAGGTTTAGTCTTTTGGGTTAGGCTCCAACACTGTTTAAAGTGCTTCATAGCAAAAGTTCTCGTTGCCATGGAAACCAGGACTGTATGGGATCGATGCATTCATGAAGGGTGGTGCTTCAAGTTTGAGAAAAAGGACTATGAGTGATGTAGTATGCAGTATTACAGTAAAAGTACTGCAGTATTATAGTGATGTAGTATGCAGTATTACAGTAAAAGTACTGCAGTATTATAGTGATGTAGTATGCAGTATTACAGTAAAAGTACTGCAGTATTATGAGTGATGTAGTATGCAGTATTATGAGTAAAAGTACTGCAGTATTATAGTGATGTAGTATGCAGTATTACAGTAAAAGTACTGCAGTATTATGAGTGATGTAGTATGCAGTATTACAGTAAAAGTACTGCAGTATTATGAGTGATGTAGTATGCAGTATTACAGTAAAAGTACTGCAGTATTATGAGTGATGTAGTATGCAGTATTATGAGTAAAAGTACTGCAGTATTATGAGTGATGTAGTATGCAGTATTACAGTAAAAGTACTGCAGTATTATGAGTGATGTAGTATGCAGTATTACAGTAAAAGTACTGCAGTATTATGAGTGATGTAGTATGCAGTATTATGAGTAAAAGTACTGCAGTATTATAGTGATGTAGTATGCAGTATTACAGTAAAAGTACTGCAGTATTATAGTGATGTAGTATGCAGTATTACAGTAAAAGTACTGCAGTATTATGAGTGATGTAGTATGCAGTATTACAGTACAAGTACTGCAGTATTATGAGTGATGTAGTATGCAGTATTATGAGTAAAAGTACTGCAGTATTATAGTGATGTAGTATGCAGTATTACAGTAAAAGTACTGCAGTATTATGAGTGATGTAGTATGCAGTATTACAGTAAAAGTAGTGATATATTATTATATATGACATCATTAGATTATTAATAGTGAAGCATCAGTGTTAGAGCAGCATGTTACTGTTGTAGCTGCTGGAGGTGGAGCTAGTTTATACTACTTTATATACAGTTAGCTAGTTTATACTACTTTATATACAGTTAGCTAGTTTACAATACTTTATATACAGTTAGCTAGTTTATACTACTTTATATACAGTTAGCTAGTTTATACTACTTTATATACAGTTAGCTAGTTTATACTACTTTATATACAGTTAGCTAGTTTATACTACTTTATATACAGTTAGCTAGTTTATACTACTTTATATACAGTTAGCTAGTTTACACTACTTTATATACAGTTAGCTAGTTTATACTACTTTATATACAGTTAGCTAGTTTACACTACTTTATATACAGTTAGCTAGTTTACACTACTTTATATACAGTTAGCTAGTTTATACTACTTCATATACAGTTAGCTAGTTTATACTACTTTATATACAGTTAGCTAGTTTACACTACTTTATATACAGTTAGCTAGTTTATACTACTTCATATACAGTTAGCTAGTTTATACTACTTTATATACAGTTAGCTAGTTTATACTACTTTATATACAGTTAGCTAGTTTATACTACTTTATATACAGTTAGCTAGTTTAGTCCAGTGGTTCCCAACCTAGGGGTGGGGCCCCTCCAAAGGGTCAGCAGATAAATGTGAGATGATTAATGTCATTTTAATTTTTTTCTGGACCTTTTCTCTAATCTCTAATCCTGTTTAGAGGGAAAAATCACTATTTGGTGGAGCTGTTACCAAATTGGGAAGTATGGCCGTCTACAGTGATGCAGTCTATCTATCAAGACAAAGCTCTATTATAAAACATAGTTGTTGGGAATGTGCAGCAAATTGTGAAGTTCAAAGTGTTGCTTAATCTGCTATATGACACTTCAGTCATTTATTTGGTGCTTTTCTGTGTTTTATGAAACTGTACATTTAATTGAATTTAAGATATTCTGGCTTTGGACTGTCTAAATAATAACCTGAAAATAACAGAAATATTATTTACTTATTAATTAAAAAAAGAAAAATCAGTTTAGTTAAGAATTAGTAGGAAGCCTTGATTAAAACCATATATACAATCAAAGAGTTTGAATATAACACAAATCATCAGCTGAATGTAAGTGGGTGGACATTTTATCAGATCTACTCTATTCTATAAATGACATCCTCGATTATTAATTTCGCTTCACACAATGAATATTAATAATGTCATCTGCACCATAGTTCCTGTGTGAGTCAGGACTATCTGGTAGAGAGCACAGATTTTTTTCTCTCTAGTGTTTTGCATCTTGATTTTACGGAAGCGTATTGAACTTGAATAAAAAAAAAAATCTGTCTTTTCTGAGTAATTTACTTTTTGGTCTGTTTTTCTGGCTATTTTTTCCCTGTTTTTTGGAGTAATTGTTCCTGTTTTTCGGGGTAATGCTCTTCTCTGAATTATCGAAATACTTCGAAATCTCGCGAGAACATCCAACCTGTATCTTGTCTCCATGGAGCATGCCATATATGTCCAGCTGATCCTGGAGAAACATTGCTATGTCCAGGAGATCTGAATGGGCTTTCCTTCTATATGACTTAAAGACAGACAGGACAATCTCCCAGTGTCTTAAACCCAGATCAAAGTCAAAACTTGATTCAACTAAACAAGCAGGTCATGTTTGCTTCCATTACATCGAGCTCTCAATAAAGAGTCAATGTGTCCAATGTTTTGAATGTCCTCTAAACTCAGAAAAAAAATTAGCCCGAAAAACAGAAAAGAAAAAAAAATACTCAGAAAATCAGAAAAAAATTATCCCCCGAAAAACCAAGTATAAAAATAAATTACTCTGGATAACAGAAAAAAAATTACTACCTCGATAAACCGATCAAAAAAAAAATTACTACCTCGATAAACCGATCAAAAAAAATTTACGCAGAAAAAACAGATTTTTTTTTTTAAATTCAAGTGAATGCAATACGCTTCCATATCTCACCAGTTGATGTTTGCGTCGGAACAAAGCGGCGAGACACGTAGCCAGCACTAAGGCCTGGAAGATCATGAGTGCATCCTTCATCTGGCTCCTGTACTCTGCGTTCTTCAGGTTATAATGTTCTGTGAGAGAAAGAGAGACAGTGGATTTAACAATGCACTGTGTTGCTTGTTTCTGTGGATCTGAAAGTCTGATTTAAAAAAAAAAAAAAAAAAACAACTTACTGGCAACTTGCATCCCAGTCCCAGCTCCGAACTTCGTGTCTATCTTGCAGAAATACACTCCGGTATCTTCCACTTGCAGTTTATCGATAAAGAGTGTGGAGTTTTTGGACGTTTGGCTGTAACTAATTTTAAACCTGTCTGATGGTGTAATTTTGGTTTTATTACCAGTGTTGTCCACCTTGGCCTTGTACCACTCCACCGTGTCGTTATCGTTTGGCTCTGTGGACCAACAGTTGATGTACACAGGGTTAGGTCGGCCTGTTCTCAGTCCAAGGAAACGGGGTCTCTGGAGGACCTCGCGGGTCAGAGCCACTGAACAGACCAAAAAACAAGAGGTGACACAGTTAAAAGAGCGGTCACTATAACACTATAACTCTGCAAAGACAAAGAGTTTACTGGCAGTGTACTCCCAGTATAGTGCTGGCTTTGATATATTGTATTATAAGTTGATGTAAGTAGAAAAAAAACAATATTATTTCTGGAGTTTGACACACAGTATTTCAATCATAGTATATAGTCAAGTATATTATATATTTCGCTTTAAAATATAGATAGATGGATAGATAGATAGATAGATAGATAGATAGATAGATAGATAGATAGATAGATAGACAGACAGACAGACAGATAGATAGTTAGATAGTTAGATAGATAGATAGATAGATAGATAGATAGATAGATAGATAGATAGATAGATGGATAGATGGATAGATAGATAGATGGATAGATGGATAGACTTTATTGATCCCAAGCTGGGAAATTGCAGTGCAGCAGCAGCAGCAGCATTTCCCACAGTGACAATAACAACATATAATATAAGAATATAAAGAACAAACTATATATAATAAAACAGCAAAATAGCAAATAAAATAAAATAAATGTACAAAAGTATATACAACTAATTGGCAGTGTTGATTTTAGTGCAAAGTAAAAAATGTGCGATGTGTGTAACTGTGCGTAGTGACTGTAAGTTATGACCAGAGTTGTTTAGCTGTTATTATAAAGTGTGATGTCATCATGTGGCAGGAAAGCGGAGTGGTAGCAGCCTGTGTGAGAAGCTGCTCCGCTGTCCGTCCACTGTGTGATGGAGAGGATGCTGCTCATTGTCCATGATGGATAAGAGTTTTTTGTTATGTGCAATAGCATTATCAAACTCAGGTCTATTATCATTCAACACCATTATTAATCTTGTACATAATGCTACTTTTTTATTTTACTATCATTGTTTTTATTGCTTTTTTTTAAAATATGTTTTTCAGGCACATTCACCTTTACTTGACAGTTGACAGACAGTAAATAATGGGAGAGAGGGGGGGGGATGGGGGGTGAAATGCAGCAAAGGCCCTCCGTCTGGGGTCTGCTGCGTACGTGGCATGCACTCTAACTACTCGCTTTTGTACTTATTAGTTATTGTTCTTTATTGTTCTTTATTCTTCTTTATTGACGCTCTTTCTGCTGCAATAATGGAAATTTCCCCACCATGGGACTAATAAAGGAATATCTTATCTTATCTTATCTTAACTTAACTTAACTGTTTTTTAAAGTAATAATAATGAGGTAATACAACAGTGGGTAGTGTTTTTTTTAAGAAGATACAGATATACAGCATATTTGACAGTGTTTTTCATTGCTCAGCTTTATGCCCACACTGCAGTATGCATAGAGTAACAATTGCTTATAATGAAGCTGTGAGGATGCTAATTGTAGTCATAAAGGCTGAAAAACAATGATTTTTTTTCATTTTTGATAACAATGCCAAATGCCTCTTTTTGTTTTCATTAACAGATTCATCATCAAGTCTCTAAAAATAGGTTTTTTATTGCGTTTTATTGCTTTTTATTGATTCTCTTCTATTTTTACTATTATTTCTACTTTGCTGCTACATAACTGCAAATTTCACCATTGTGGGACAAATAAAGGAATATCTTATCTTATCTTATCTTAAATGATCTTATCTTATCTTACGTAAGAAACAAGTTCCAAGAGAGTTTTGTCTGACCAACAGTCTAAATTACAAATATATTGAATTTACAATGATAGAAAACACAGTGTTTGGCGTTAAAAAATATATAATTAAATCATCAAAAATTGTTGGCAATTAATTTGATGTTAGGTGACATCTATGTTGTGGTAGCTGTGGTATTTCTATAATTAATTAATCATTTAAGGTATTCCTCAAGTTAAAGAGACAAATATTCACGGACTTCCAGCTTCTTGAATGTGAGAATTTGCTGTTTTAGTTTCAAATCAAATACTTTTTGGAGGAAGGATTCTCGGTTCTGTTAGTTAGACAAAACATTTATGTGAAGATGTCACATTAAGACATTTGCATATTGTTTCACTATTTTATGGCATTTCATAGATTATACAAGGCAATAACTTGAAGTTGTGATGGGCATTTTCCACAATGTCTGCACATTTTATCGATTAAATAATGAACTGAATAATGTAAAAAATCATCAACTAGTTAAGTGATGATGAAAGCAATAGTATATATATGTGGTAACTGATGCAGTGGTTAACCCATCCTGTAGCTACAGCAGGTTTACGTTACAGTTGTGGGTATTTGGGTGTTGAAGTCTTCGCCAACAAGTCCAAAGTAATAAGCAAAAGTAATAATTGGACCATATATAAAACCACCCAAGAGTCATTTCATCAACATGACAATACTATTATATAGTCTTTGTCTCAGAAGACAACTTCCTCTTTCCCCCAGATGGCCAGGAAGTAATGCTACTGTGAGTCGAAAATAACATGCAAAACACGTGTTTGCAGCAAAGTTGTGGTCAAACAGACAAAAACACAATTAAATGTCTGCAGAAAGCTTCATGAAAGGTTGTGACTAATTATACTAATACTAATTATGTTCTAACATTCAGGGTTTCACTAATATTAAGATAACCCTAACTCTAACCCCAACCCTGTAATTGGTGTCAGTATCACTTTCTTTTTTCAGTCATCGATTAAACTGATCGTATTGAAAGAGTTCAAACTTACCCGAAATCAATGCAAGCCCACAACAAACCAGCAACCAGCGCATGATGACATGCAAAGAAAAACTACTGCAAACGCTGCGTCTCCAAATCTCTCTGCAGTCATGAAAACGCTGCGAGCAAAAAGAAGAAGAAGAAGTGTCTGCACCAGTGGGTGTGTTATCTGTTACAGCACACGCTTTAATGCCAGGCAAATGAGGGGAAGGATAGCATAACGTCTTTCACACGTCCCACAGTTAACATTAAAAACCCAACACACTTAGTAAGATAGATAGATAGATACTTTATTGTCCCCGAAGGGAAATTTGTCTTGGGCTCTAAGTGCTGAGACCACTGTCGCCATAGTTAAAAGAACAAGGAAAATAAAAGTAAAGTTGCACATTTGCGCAACAATAAATGATATAATGCTTCCTGTTGACTCAATCAATACATACATATATAAGTACACATATTGCACATTCCCACCAAGGGGATTACACCAATCATAGCAGCATCGACATGACAGCAATGCATACCTCACACTGTTTGCAAAGTTTTATTTATTATTCTAATAGAAGTAGGGGTAAATGGATATTTAAACCTGTTAAACTTGCATATGGGGGTTCTGTAATGTCTGCCAGATGGTAACCGTTGGTATTCTGGATTGAGGATGTGGGCAGAATCAGAAGAAGCTCTCTGTGCCAGTGTGAGGACAGACTCGTCATATATGGACTGCAGAGAGGAGTTTTCAGTCCTCCCTATCACTTTCATTATTGTTTTCTTTTGGTCGTCAGCTAGAAAAATGAACAATATTAGCAGCCATATCCTTTAACCCTCCTGTTGTCCTCAGGTCAAGGAAGGACAGGAGGAAGGGAGGAAAGACGGTTAAGTTTAGATTTTACCTGAACAGAGAGATTTCCATACCACGCTGACATGCCAAACCTGATGAGACTTTATATAGATCAGAATAAACTTAAGTTTATTCTATATGTACTTCAGCTGGTCTAGAGTCAACACTAGTGCTACTACTGTATATTTCTTGTGCCTGGGTTTATTGTATAGATTGTTGCATTACCTTTTTATGTTATATCTTGCCTATGTAAAGCACTTTGTGACTTATGCCCGTGAAAAGTGCTACATAAATACATTTTACTTACTTATGTACTAGTGTCAATACAATTCCCAAGTTTCAGTATCAGTATCAGAACAATACTTTTCTGCTACCTAAACATTGACATGGTTCACTGCAAATTTGTTGCATGAAGCACAAGCAGCCATACCGTAGCTTTGCCTCAATGAAATGGATGTAAAATTGGCAAAATTTGGACTCTATCTGATCAAAGAAGCACAGATCTGACCAGATGTTTGATGTCAGAGATTTTGGTCCAAATATTGTATTTGGTGCCTCGGACACATTTCAGCCAAAAACAGTCATAAAGTTTGATACTCGGCTTGTATCAATTGGGTTTTTTTGTCTTTTTGAACAGTGAATCTGCCTCTATGTGTACTCTGCTGTGTTAAATTAAACATAAAAAGGGAAAACCCAAATCATTACAGTCAAATTAACCCAATACACCTACTGATGGTTTATATCTGATAACAGTATCGTGGTGCTTAGTCTAAAAAAACACGTATAATTTACATTTGAGTAACGCAGCGATGTTCGCTGTCGTTACAACGTCCTCGGCCGCCATTTCCTATTTGCAAAGTGGTCCTTCTTCTTCTACTTCGGAGCCAAGATGGCGACCGTTGAGGGCGAGAAGTGTCCATTTTTACACACTTAACCTTTGGGCTTTTACTCATAGTGCTGCATGTTTCTATACCTCTCAGTGTGAATGCACTTATGACCTCAGAATATAAAGAAGTCTAAGTACAGAAGAAGATATTTTAGACACAGAAACATGTGACACCGACATGCTTACTTTCTGAGAAATACTTTCCCTATGGGGGCAATAAAGTTTCCATCTATTAAACAAAGATTCATTCAGCAGCTCTGATTTTTGTTGAATCTGCTGAAACAGGAAGAAGCTCATAGTTTTTGTTATTGATTGAAGTAATAATTGGCTTTAAGTGTTAATATCACCATTTATATCATTGTAAACTGCATTTTCATTATTTATCTACTTGGTTTTTAATGAATTAACCAAACAGCACACAGCTTCAGTCATAGGGAAAGCCCAGCAACGCCTCTTCTGTCTCAGGAAACTGAGAAGAGGCTGCTGAACTTTTACTGCTGTGCTATCGAGAGTGAGCTGACATTCAGTGGAGCCGTCTGGTTTTTCAGCTGTATGAAGGCGGAACAGGCGGCCATACAGAGAGTCATTATATAGCCTGCTTTAGTCATCACCTGCAGCGCTCACATCTGATCCCCAATGACTCTTCATATCATGGCCGTCACCTGTTTCAGCTGCTCCCATCAGGGGGGAAGGTTCAGGTCTGTTAGAGTAAAGACTTCCAGGATGATAAACAGTTTCTTCCCACAAGCAATGAGACTCCTCCACAGCTTCCCCCATACTCCCCCAATACATAACTTCACTGAACTGCTGGGACGTCTATGCTAGCAGCAACATCTGCACTCTTTTTATTTTTATTTTTATTGCACTTTATTGATTTTAGTCTTGTATGGTGCATTTATTTATTTAGTATTGCAAATTTCTTACCTTTGTGTCTTATTTTTGGAATGACCTGACCTAATATGGGCCACTAGATGTATTAATTTCCTACAAAACAAAGTATTTATCTTATCAATCAATCAATCTTTATTTGTATAGCGCCAAATCACAACAGAGTTATCTCAAGGCACTTTACACATAGAGCAGGTTCTAAACCGAACTCTTCAGAGACCCAACATATCTTATCTTGTCTTGTCTTATCTGATCTATTTTCTAGAGATGCTGCACTATCTTGTTGTTTTTGTAACAATGACAAATAAAGACTTACTTTGACTTTTTTTTAAAAATTAATGCAACTAGTCGATTAGTCAATTAGTTAACCAACTGATTCATCATTTCAAGTCTTTTTTTTAAGGGAAAATGTCCAAATTCTCTGATTCAAGCGTCTCATATTTGAATATTTTCTGGCTTCTTTAGTCTTCTATGACAGGAACCTGATTATATTTTTAGGTTGTAGACATAACAGAACAATGAATTTGACAATGTCTTCTTGGACTCTTCTTGTCACCATTTTCTGACATTTTATGGTCTAAATGACTAATCGAATAATCAAGAAAATACTTGGCAGATTAATTGATTGTGAAAATAATCATAAGTTGCAGTCAAACAGTGGATAAATCGACTGTGGAAGCATTTTATTAGTTGCAACCATTTTAATTTGTCTTTGTTGTGATGTGGTTAGGGTTAGGGTTAGCGGTAGTAGGGTTAGGGGTCGTAGGGTTAGGGTCAGGGTTAGTAGGGTTAGGGTTAGGGTTAGTAGGGTTAGGGGTCGTAGGGTTAGGGGTTAGGGTTAGGAGGGTTAGGGGTCGTAGGGTTAGGGTTAGTAGGGTTAGGGGTCTTAGGGTTAGGGTTATTAGGGTTAGGGTTAGCGGTAGTAGGATTAGGGGTGGTAGGGTTAGTAGGGTTAGGGGTCGTAGGGTTAGGGTTAGTAGGGTTAGGGTTAGCGGTAGTAGGATTAGGGTTAGGAGGGTTAGGTTTAGGGTTAGCGGTAGTAGGGTTAGGGTTGTAGTTTGGGTTACTGAACCTAAAGTCAAGTATTTAGTAAGAGAGCAGTGAGCAGATACTGTAATGTGTGGTTTAATAGTGTAAAATACAGAGAAAAGTTCACAAGAGCTGCCGAAGAGTTTGTAGTTGTATGTGTGGATAGAAAATTGAGATTGTGTGAGTTTTACTTTTTGTCAGTCCAGGTGTAAAGGAGTAAAAGGCCCATAATTATATAGTCTAGACACCTCTATTTGTCTTTGAGGCAAAAAGGGAGATTTTTTAGGAAAAAGGAAATCATGATGAATGTGTAACTACTCAAGTCTTCCTGGTCTATTGAATTTACTTTTCTCATCTCAACATTAGTATCTTCTCTCCATGCTGTTAGGTTCTTCTGTGACTTTAAAAAAAAAAGAAGCAACTATATGCAGTGAAGAGTGAACGTCTCTGTGGGTCAGGTTAGTCAAGCTCATCACATTTCCCTAATTCTCAAAGGAGCCATGCACCTTACAGTACTCGCCCCTGTTTTTAACTTCTGTCATTTGAAGTGTGGTCAATTTTCACAGTGTGTGAGCAGGAGATATATACCACGGCCTTCAAGACCAATGTAATGCTGACAGGAAATGCTGCACCTCAGTCAAAAAATAATGTAAATGAGAGGTGACTCAAAGGGTTCGCTCTCAGCCTCAGAGCGGATAAAAATGTACAGTCCAGTTATTTTTATAATCAGCTGTCTGTGGCTCTCCTACGCAGCTACAGCAGAAATGATAGTGAATCAGTCAGTGTCACATTTCCCAGACAAGCTATATGTATTATACGTACATACAGACAGGAAAACAACCTACGAGTTATTCATCTTCCAACCACTAGGGGGCCTCAGTGCACCAACCTGATGAACAACATGAACTCACTGCCTACTTTTCCCCATGAGTAATATTTTATTCAAACAATATAGTGAAATTTTTTTTACAATAACAAAATAATAAAAATATACAACACAGAATGAAAAAAGAAAGAAAGAAAGAAAGCAAGAAAGAAAGAAAGAAAGAAAACGGTATATACAGGCATCAATGACTGTGGGTGTACCAGTAAAGCTTCCCATGTTGGCTCTCCCTCCATCAGAAATGTAAACAAAGGAGGAGGACACTGTCTTGTGAATTTTTACCGTTCCATCAGAGGAGACTAAAGCCGAGTGGTGCAGCAGTGTGTCAATTTCAAGTAGGATTGCTGCAGGTCACGTTACAGACTTCTGACAGGAATAACTGCCATGCTGTGGCAGCTCGATAAGATAAAGAGACTCTCGTATAGAAGAAAGGTTGATTCATAATTTTTTTTTTCTCCCCTCCCCCCCCGCTGGGTGCAGAACTCATAACCAAGGCGCTCTGTTTTCTGATAATAGATAAACTTCTATAGTCTATTGTAAAAATAAAAATTAAAAACAACAAAAAAAACCTAGAAAACTGTAAAAGTGCTTATGTTATGCATGTATATGTATATTCAGAGTAAGACATTTTAAATTCAATTAAGACTTACACGACAGCAAGTGAAGCAACCTTTTCTACATGAGGACAGACTTGAGATGAATAAATCCACTGCACATAAAAGGTTTTTACTAAAATGAGAAGAAAAATGTTGGAAAGTGATTTATTTCCTTAATTTCAGTCTGATATATTTAACTAAACTCATCATATCAGAAATTCAGATTAATTTAAGATCAAATCAAAGCACAAACTCTGCATTCGATCCCAAGCTGAGGCTGAACATAATTTAAAATGGGACATAAGTACTTTTATTATTGCTATAATTATTGAAATTTAGCAGACAAATATAGAAAATAGTTTTAATAAACTGGGATATTAATGTAAACATCCAGTCTTCAGTTTACAGTCACAGATAGCCTTTAAAACTTGCTGACATGGAAACCCACCAAAAGGAAAAGAAGAAGTGACTGCATGCTTTGAGTTTTACGATCATCGTGATATACAAAGGGGGACCCAAAAAAAAAGAGAAAAAAAATAGAAAAAGAAATAAACAAAACATTTAGTAGACATGCAAATACTACTACTGGTGAAATCATCTTAGAAAACAGGAAGATCTTATAAAGTCAACTGCTCTAACTTGACCTGGAAGGGATATAAATAGTGCAATATAAACTGGGCCTTTCTAAATGCCGGTTGGGGAGAAGTGTTAACTGCATTAGCTGAGCCATGTTATTGTTGAAGGGAAAGATCTGTATTCATCAACCTGGACCCTATTGTACCAACTTTTTATATGTAAGTGACCAATGTGGACAGTTTTTGAAATTAGACCATTATTGAACAGCAGTGTTTCAGTTGGTAGCTGATAACCAGACCAATGTAATCCTTTGGGGTCTCAATGCACCGTCAATGTACATCCACTCAAAATGCTTGTTTTTGCCACTGACTGGCTCGGATTATTATTATAAGCATCTGACAATGTTATTTAAAGGACCATACAGAAACATACAGATCTTTATCTTTCGCTTGATCCGGAAGTCGTCTTCTGAATTCTTGCAAGAGTTGTTGAAGTCAGCTAAAAGTTAGATAAAAGGAACCTGGAAGAGTTTCTGTTTTGTTGGAGTGCAGAAAAGTGTAGTTTATGGCGCTTTTCCACTACACAGTTCCAGCACTACTCGGCTCTACTCGACTCGGCTCGGTTCCAGGAACGACCTTTTCCATTACAAAGAAGTACCTACTCAACGTGGGCGGGGTCGTCATAGCAACGGCTCAGCGATACTGCCGTGACTTCATTTTATACGCGACACAAACACATAAACAATGGAGGACATGGAGGCGATGGTGTACTTGCTGCTGTATGTGGCTTTCTGTCACACACAAAGCAAGAACATTGAGCCGTATGGCTGTAACGCTGTTGCCGGTATTTAAAAATGGCGGGTTTGATTCTTGTGTGGGACAGCTCATGACTCTTTCAGCGAAAACTCTTCTGACCAATCAGAGGGAAGGAAAGAAGGAAGAGAGGAAGGAAGGAAGGAAGGACAGATGGAGAATCAGTGGCCGGCAGTCTGTTGACGTGACATTTTGGTATCGGCTTGGCTCACTTAGAACCTCAGCAGAGCAGGTACTAAAAAGGTACCAGGTACCAGGTACTATCCCTAGTGGAAACGCAAAGAAAAACCGAGTCGAGCCGAGTCGAATAGTGCTGGAACTGTGTAGTGGAAAAGCGCCAATAGGGTTAACCTAAAAGATTTGTGAAGTCATGGCTGAATATTTAGCTGATTTCTACAACTGAGACTTGTACTTTAGCAGGACTATAGATTAGACACAATAAAAAACAGGCTGGATCAAGAGAAAGGTAAAGAAAATGTTCTATTTCTCTGTATGGCCTTTTCTATAATGCTGTCAGACACTTATAATAACAATATGAGGGACTAACATTGTTGCTGTCTGAAGCGTTCTTGCGCAATACTGGACCAATTCAAAAAATGATTGTCCCCATTACTCATTTAGACACAAGAAGATGGGAAAACAGAGTCCAGGTTTAAAGTTTCCCTTTAACTAGTAATGAATAGCAGAGATCAGGGTTTCAACAGTAGGCTGGGGTAAATGTGATCAAGGTGAGCCTTATTTTCATTTACATATGTACAAATACCATCATAAAAAAATTGTGCTTTAGTGTCTAATTGAAGAGATAAGCATGTCGAGCCCTTGCATTGATGAGATTCCACCTACAAGTGACTTTCAGCAAGCAGCAGGAATAGGAATTTGCTCTGTTTCATTTTGTCAAACTTGAAAAGTCTCAAACGGTACGATTTAAACAGCGTGGCTCTCAAGTATTGACGTGTGAATATGAATCTAATGTTCTACTGCTCACTAAGGTTGGATAATAGTGCTGCATTCATGTCATATCAGAGGAAGCTAAAAAAAAAGATTGGATTTCTTTTCACTTTAAGGCAACAGAGAGAGTCAAGACAGTCATAAAATGAAGGCTTGTGTGCAAAAATGTTGAAAAGTACACACAGTGTATGACATGAGCATAAAATCCTGTGAGAAGATAATTCAGGTTTTTTTGTCATGTGGTGTTCAACTTGCTCTTTTGGTTGGAAACTGAGGTGGATGGTTTAGTTTTCTGGTAATAACCATGTCAAAAGCAAAGTTATTGCCAGCATTAATGACGGACCCTGAAAGGCAAGTGAAATTCTTTATTTCTGGAGATCCAACAACAAACATTTAGAAAAATCCTGACACAAACACAAAAAAAAACTCACCTGCCAAATGTTTTTCTTCACCTGTTTCACCGATGAAAAACAAAAAATTAAGAAACTTACAAAGATTATCTTGGTAAGACCTTGTTTTCCACCTTGAGTCATAAACACAGGACAGAAAATACAAGTTGGGACTCCAGAAAAAATAATTTCTCACTTCCCTTTCAGGACTTCCGTACATTTGGGTAATACTTTTAGAAAAAGGGTTGAAAGTGTTGGAGGAAGCAAATATTTTCTCCATTTCTATCATATCATAGATTCTGGTCCATGATGATGATGATGATGTTATTTCATCTCTCCCTTCCCAGTCAGTATTAATGCTGGTGACATTTGCTGATGGTTGTATGATCATCATCAAAGAAAAACATTCACTTCAGTTCCTCCCTTAACCCAACAAGACATATTACATTTTGCATGAAAAAAAGAAGTTTAATTATGTAAAAAAAAAAATGCAGTTTAAACATTCATTTGCTTGGTGTAACCTCTTCATCTATTGTGGAAAGTCAGCTCAATTAATGACACTTGACACAACTTCCTCGACTGGTGAAAAACTGTTTGCTATACAATTGACTCTCTCAGATTTGCATGTAGGGCGAAGAGGTATGGATTGGGGGCAGAATGTAATAAAACCTCATTAGTAATTTCTACAGGTACAACCATGATATTTGGCTCACGAGGTTCTGGACCAGCTTCGGCCTCTGTGTAATGTGATAATGTCTCGGGATAAAGAGCCTGTTGGCTTGCGAGAAGCTCTAACGCAGTCTGCTCCATCTCCTCTGCGAGTTCCACATTGCTACCGTAAAGCACTCCCATCTTTCGTGCAAGCAGCCCCTCTTTTTCCGGCGGATCTCCATCTGTCTCTTTTCTCTCCGTCTTCTTTGAGTGGTGCATGAAAGCAGCGTGGCGTATGCAGCGTTTCAGCAGGTGGTGGCGGTAAGCCTTCTGAATTACTACAGCAGCCCACTCCTCTTCTTTGTGGCGCACAGTTGTAGTAATTGGCGCAAATGAGTCTGAGGTGGGGTTACTCAGGATAAATTTAGCCTCAATGCTCAATCGCATTGCCGCCATCTCCACCGTGTCTCCCAAAACCATCTGCGTGACCGCAATTAAAACATCCAGGCAGTGGATCCTGTCCCCAATGACCAGGGGTAGGTCCATATTAATCAAGCGATGCCGGTT
Source organism: Scomber japonicus (assembly GCF_027409825.1). Classification (NCBI taxonomy): domain Eukaryota; kingdom Metazoa; phylum Chordata; class Actinopteri; order Scombriformes; family Scombridae; genus Scomber; species Scomber japonicus. Next base: position 4,263,021 of record NC_070597.1, on the reverse strand, counting down.
GGGCTTGGCCACCTTCAATGGCTCCTGTAAGGTGTCACAAAAGTCAGAGAGCTGGCTGTACTTAATGAACTGGGTTCCATCTATGTCAAACTTCTCCCAAGTCTCATTAAACATCTCAAAGTCGTCCTCACAGAGGGCGTCACCACTCTCCTCCTGCGCCACGTTGAAGTTTTCTAAGATGATGGCAATGTACATGTTGACCACCACTAAAAATGAGATGATGATGTAGGTGCAGAAGAACATCATGCCCAAGCCCGGGCTGCCGCAGTTACCCTTTACATCCGTGCCTGGATTATCAACGGTTGGATCGCAGTCTGGAGCTTCCCTGTTCATTATCGGAAGTAAAAGTCCATCCCACCCAGCGGACGTCGTAATCTGAAACAAGCAGATGATGCTACCGCCAAACGTCTCGAAATTAAAAATATCATCAATCCCAGCCTCCTTTTTGACGTAAGCAAAGTTTGACATGCCAAATATGGAGAAGATGAACATGATGAGGAAGAGCAGGAGGCCGATATTAAATAGAGCGGGAAGAGACATCAGTAGAGCGAAGAGAAGGGTCCGAATGCCTTTAGCTCCTTTAATGAGACGCAGAATCCTGCCTATTCTGGCCAGTCTGATCACTCTGAACAAGGTTGGTGACACAAAGTACTTCTCAATTATGTCTGAGAGCATTGTACCTGAAATAAGAGGAGACACATTGCAATTAGGGATGATTATTTACGCGTATTGTCTGTTTAAATGTAATAGCAACTTTTACAACAGTGTACATACCAGCTATTGACAAGATGACGACAACAAAATCAAAAACATTCCACGGATTGGTGAAGAAGTATTGTCGCAGGGCACATAGCTTCAAAATACACTCTCCGGTGAAGACTACAATGAAAGCCACATTGACTTTAAAGAGGAAATCCTCCTTTTCGTGACTCTGGTTGTCCGTCTCCACCATCATGGTCACCATATTGAGGCAGATAAGCACCATGATGAAGATGTCAAAGAACTGCTGACTGATGAAGTCAAACACCATACCCTGGATTAGGTTCTGCAGGTCAAAGGGAGACAGGAGGAGAGGGGGGTTGGGAGGTGAGAAACAGAGGCATGGTCATTTAACCTGTTCACACCAGCAGTGTGTAGAAAAGGTCGGTGCAGAGGTCACTGATGACGTCGACATGCCACACATGCCGAGCTGATAAATCATTACTTCGGCTTACCACGTTCGTACTTTCTAACATCAAACAATTCAGTTAGATAATAGTTTGGAGTCTTTCCCCTTAGATATGATTTTGATTTTAAATATGCTACAGCTCATATTAACAGTGAGTGAAATAAGCATGCAGTTAGGGTTAGGGTAAATAACTCATATCATTACCGTTGGCCGTGGAATTGGCTTCTGTGGCTTCTTGGAACCAAGTTTCTTCATGGCCTCGTAGTATTTTTTTTGTTCCTCAGTCATAAAGATGTCTTTATCTCCAAAGTGCAGACACAACACAACACAACGCAAAGATTATTATAGGTATTTAAATTAAGGGACAACTTTTGTGAACTTATAAGTGAAGCGTGCAGGTGCAGACTTCTTCTTAAATAAAGTGTGTGATACTTATCTTTTTCTTTTGTTGGTTGAAATTATCAATAATGACACCAATGAAAAGGTTAAGTGTGAAAAAAGAGCCAAAGATGATGAAGATGACAAAGTATATGTACATGTAGAGGTTGATCTCATAGGAAGGTTGTTCCTCCACCTAAAAAAATAGGAAAAAATAAACTTTATAATTTTCCTTTAAGTAAGTAAGAAAGGTAATTGTGAGACAGGGTTGGGGAGATTTGAAGGTTATACTGGAAATCAATACGAGCCGGGAAGGGCACTTGTTGATCCTGAGACAGGGTACTCACTTCACCATCACCATCTGGTACATACTGTATATATTACACATATATTCCATAACTTAAAGTGCAAAGTGGTGTGAAAAAGAGGAGGGAAATATATTAACACCTGGCAAAGCAACTGGATTTTTCTTATATTATGCTTTAATTATTTCTATATATAACCAGGCAAAAACGTTCCGTCTATACACGCTTCACTTACAAAAACAGTTCATTATTTATTTAAAAGAGTTATTTTTTTTGTTATTATTCCATTTTGGGAAAACTGCTTTAATATTTAAGTACAAGAGCCTTTTTAGAAGAGTATTTTGCCATAAGATGTCTCAACTGCAGTTCTAAGTAATTCAGTAATTTACCAGAAACAAAATATACATTAATATATAAAATTAGACTAAGTTTGTACCTAATATACGTTTGAATACTGGAGTTACTGAAAATACTGTAATGAACTGTAATAATTACCTCTCTTGAGTCAACAGCAGCATACATGATGTCCATCCAACCTTTAAAAGTTGCCTGAAAATACAGAGAAAATTGTATCAAACTGTGAGATAATGTATAAAACAACTTTAGCCTGCGAACCAGATACATTTTTGAATGTGAGCTCATATTTTGTTTGCTCTGGCAGACACTGCTGGACTCCTCCCGATTTACACTGACTGGCTAGTCACAACAGGTTATCCAATATGGGGCAGGTTTGGTACGATGATGTTACAAAAATGTTGAGACATTTTCGTAAACAAGCTGCCGGTGATGTGTAGTGGTTTGTGGAATTGGCTATTGTGACAGTATGAACTGGACGGCATAGTTTAACTAAAAGGACAAACAACTGCACCTAAAGCTTTTGTTAACCAGAAAGATGTGTTTGCTGTACTTCTGACAGGACTTGGTAAAAGCTTAATTTACCAATACACATTGTCTTGCTTTGATTGGTTTAATGTCTGTCCAACTGTGTCCAGAGACATTTTAGTCTGCGCCTGTTGATCCAAACTGAACTACGAGGTTCCAGACTGGTATTGCCAGGCAAGAACAACATATGTTTTAAGTCAGGATTTTCTTTCTTAAATTGTTACAGAATCACCCTCCTCACCACTTGAAGCAGGGACAAGTAGCCTTTTGCGACATTGTCATAGTTGACTTTGACGTTGACCCAGCGGGCGTCCTGTGTGGCTTCCATGATGGCCATGCAGTCGCTCCGGTTGTTGACCACACTCATCTCGAAAAGCTCCTCCGTGGTGGTGTTGATGCAGCGGTAGAACTTGCCAGCAAACAGGTTAACTCCCATGATGCTGAAGATGAGCCAGAAGATCAGACACACCAGCAGCACGTTGAAGATTGAGGGAATTGCTCCGATAAGAGCGTTGACTACCACCTGCCCAACCGAGAGGACTATGTTAGAGTAATAGAATCATATAGAAATACATCAAATTATCAAGTCTGAGCAGCAAATTTGCTATGAGTCGTTAACATCATACACATCATACACACTCTTACCTCAGTCAGCTCTGTTACTGCAGCCACGGTGTAAGCATGCAATCAACAAACATGGTAGGGGAGATCCAGCGAAATTAGTAAAACAATGTATTAAAGATCACAGGTTTTACAACTTGTAAATCATTGTTAGTCATGCACATTGGTCTAACCTTGTTGTACACTACTGACATACACAATTTCCACATGAAATGAGCAATCTGTGGCCAATGACTTACCCTCATCCCTTCAAATCTTGACAGCGCTCGAAGAGGCCTCAGTGCCCTGAGAGTTCGGAGGGATTTAATTGGTCCAAGTTCAGAGTAGCCCATCCAGTTGGCAGCTAAACTAATCAGGGAGATCTGTGGCCGAATCAAAACAATTCCTATTCAAGTGTTACCATGGACTTTATTTGACATTACACATTTTCTTCACATGTTCTGTAGAAAGATGCACACACAAGCCAACGCTAAATCAAGATCTCTGAAACTTACATCTACAATGAAAAAGTCTAACCAACACCAAGCGTTGGTGAAGTACGTCTTGTAGCCATATGCGACCCATTTAAGGAGCATCTCGATGACGAAGACGTAGGAGAAAACTTTGTCAGAATACTCCAGAATAGTTTTGATGGTTCGGCGTCTTTCTATGTGTATGTCTTCAAATGCCTGCCAATAGAGGATATTAGATACCTTTGATACATGTCCTAAAAGTATTACAGTATCTTAATACCATCCTTAAACAGTCCATATATCTAAATTTTATTGCTCTAAATGATGGCAGCACTCACCAGAGCTCCACTGCTGAGAAGGATCATGAATATAATGAAGGTTTCAAACCAATCGTGCTCCACAATAGTAAAGCAAGTCCTGCGGAGGTTCCACCATTTCTTGCCTCTGTCTTTGGTTATGTCCACAATGAGACACGGCATCCGCCTGAAACAATCTGAGAGGAGAGGATTGAATATCGGATTAGATTTCAACAGCAGTGAGCGTCGGTGTCAAGGAAAGTGACTGCTGTGTCATCGTCTATGAGTTTGTGGTTAGGAGATTTTGTTTTATGGTGGTTTTTCATACCGTCGGTGAAGCAGGCTTCTGGTTCCACTGGTTCAGGCTCCTCTTCTTCCTCTTCTTCTGGTTCAGGCTCAGGTGGTTGGTAGTCCACTGTGCTGCACACTGATGAATCCCCATCGTCCTCCAAAGCACCTCTCAGCTAAGTTAAGAATTACAATTGAAGCTAAGTCACAAAGTCACTAATGTACAGAACACATTATAGTAGTGGTCTCCAACCCTGCTCCTGGAGAGCTATAGCCCTGCGTGTTTTAGGTATCTCCCCACTATAACACACCTGATTCTAATAATTAACTCATTATCAAGCCCTTGACTAGCTTCAGCTACTTGATAATGAGCTAATAATTAGAATCAGGTGTGTTAAAGTGGGGAGATACCTAAAACACGCAGGGCAGCACCTCGACAGGAACAAGGTTGGTGACCACTACCCTATAATGACAATATTAACATGTCTACACATTTTAATTGGAAACCAGGGTTATTTTTGTGTATAAATTCAGATACAACATAGTTAACTCTGGGTCTAGAGTTACTCACTTTGACATTTCTTGGCATACCACTTTCATATTTGAAGTTTTCCTGAAAAGCACAGAAATAGAGAATTGACTTAATCATTTGCAGGAAGACAAACATATCTTTCACACATTTTATTATTTTATGATTCATCGACTTGATTCTATTTGTTTGTCTTTGGTAAGTTAGCAGTTTTTGTTTCAGTCACTCAAATCAAATCAGTCGTTCAATAGTAGGATTTTTTTAAGGCAACTATATCATCCATGTATATCAAACTGAGAATTTTGACATTCAAAAAATGGCTGAGGGTAAATGCAGTGGACAGAATAGTAAATGCGGGGAGATGTCAGGCACAGCTCACATTTGCACATTCACACAGGTGTTTTCTCTTCTACTGATTAGACACCTCAGGTTGAAGTTAAACACAAAAACTCTCACAAACTCTCACAAAAACAATCATTGGTCTCCAGATACTGACAGCATGATGCAGGACTGTTTTGCACACACAGATTGGGATGTATTTGAAGCTGCAGCCACACAAGAGGTCTCATACACAGAGGACTATGCTGAATGTGTGCCTGATAACCTGGATTGACATTATAGTACTGTACCAACCATACGGGACAGAAAATACCACAATCAGAAAGCCCTGGATAAACAGTCAAGTACGACACATGCTGCATGCTCGCTCTCTTGTGTACAGATCAGGCAATGAAATGGAGTACAAAACACTAAAATACTGACGGCAGAAAACAATCACAGACAAGAGCTGGAAGGCCACGACTCTACTGCTGATGCCAGGCACATGTGGCAAACCCAACAAGCCTTCACTGATTGAATAAGCAACACCTCCGTCTGCCTACCTGAACAGCTTGATTAAGTCTATTCCTGCATAAAGTCCTATGGAGAGTTAACCCCCATAAAGCAGCAGGCCCAGATTACATTGCCAGCAGGACCCTCAAGAAGTACTGGTTGATGTTTTCACCTCTCTTGCACAGACCACAGTCCCAATCAGCTTTAAAACCACCACCATGGTCCCAGTCCCCAAAAAGGAGCCCAGTCCCCTTTCTGAATGACTATAGGCCAAAAGAGAGAAGTTCTGGACCACATCTAGAAGACCTTCTGCAGGATGCATACCACCCCAACAGATCCACCGAGGACACTATTCCTGCAGCTCTGCACATAGCCCTCTGCCAACTAAAGAACTAAGATGTTGAACCCCCACACTCTGTGACCAGCAGTTTGAGTTCCTCACTGGCGGAAATGGAAATCTAACCTTAAATGTGTTAATGAACACTGGCAAGGACCCCACAAGGATGTATCCTCAGCCTGTGGCTCTACACACTGTTCACCTACGACTACATCACATAAGGACAACACTATCCTGAAATTTGTTGACACAAAAGTCATTGGTCTGATCAATAGAGGCGACAAAACAGCAAACAAGAGAAGAGAGGTGGCAAGTCTGGGCGACATGGCTTGACAACAACAACCTCCCTCCCAGATAAAAACAGGGGGATCATAGTGGAGATTAGAAAGGAGAGAAGACCACATCAACCATTGACAATCCATGAGTCTGATTCAGCTTTAAATTCCTGGGCATCCACATTAGCGATGACCTCACCTGGTCGTATATTACATAACCCAGCTTGTGAAGAAAGCACAACAGCAGCTGTACTTTCTAAGGAGACTGAGGGAATTTGGCATGTCATCCTGACCAGCTGCATCATTGCATAGTATGGGAACACAACCAACATGAACCACAAACGCTTCAGAGAGTGGTAAAGACTGTCTCTACTATCTCTGCAGGACATCTATCGCCGGAGAGTCCACAGCATAATCAAAGGCTTCACTCACTCCCAATTTATGCCCTCTGTCAGGAAGTACAGATGTGTAAAATGCAGGACCTCTAAGCTTTTATCCTCAGACTTTCAAACTGATGAACAGATCCAATCCATTTCCTCTGCCCCCACCCTAACCCTCCACATCATACAGTACAAGAGGCTTCACCCTGCCCAGTCAACCCACAGGCCTAGGGTGTAAACTACAGGGGAGCCAGGGGGAAGCTAAGCTCCTCTTAATAAGACATGAACTCCCCGGAAAACATGATTTGTGAAATTTTGGGGGGGTCTCTAAAATATTGACTATTTGCTACTTCTGCCACAACTACACAATCACTTATTCACTCAGTCTGCACATCACTTCACATTTCTCCAAGCTGCCATTACTCATTTTTCTGTTTTGTAATCAGTATACAGATATGTCAGATATGTAACAAAGAAAACAAGGAAGCTTACCCAAAATGTACCCAAAATTTCTGTATGTTTCGACTTGGATTACGTGAGCTTATTAAACTTTATGAACAGAATGATGAAGGTGTAAGTTGACTCACCCTGAAAGGTTACATAAAGCTAACAGAGTGTGAGGGGAAAATGTCACAAACAGTCTGCAGACACCCACACAGGGAATGATGAATGGTGTAATCAGACACTGTCAGTGTAGGTGTACTGTACTGAGGTCACACAGGGCCTTTAAACACCAGCAGTGCTTTGAAAGCAAGATATCAAATTTCAGGAGAATTGAACATTAGATTTTAGATTTTTTTAGGTCTAGCACATAGCTTGTAATGAGAACAAAGCACTGCATTGCATCACCAGTTGGCCAGTTGCTTTGTGAGGTGTGCAGGAGAGGCATGAGGGGAAGTACTTAAAATAGCCTGACAACCAAATGCTGACAATGACAAAGCATGAAGATTAACATCAGATAGGTCAGCCTATAAACTTGATTTATAGTGTTTATACAATCATTTTGACATGTTATCATGTTCAGTTATAACTTTGGTGGTTGATGAATCCTAAATACACATAGAGTAGGTAGGTAGATTGGTTTATTTACTTACTGAGTTGTCTTTGTCATCTAAAACATCTGAGTCATCACTGTCATCTTCATCCTCATCATCCTCTCCCAGGTTTTCAAAGTCTGACTCCCCCTGGGCAATTGGCACATCGAGAATGATTTCCCCATCCACAATAAATCCAGAGGGCCGGCATTCAACCAAACAATTAGAAATCCCGTCTGTCATTTTGAAGTTCTGACTGTTTTCCAAGTGGTTCATTTCAATTCCCTCCGTTTTAGGGTCCTCGTCATCCCCAGGGCCTTCCTCGGACTCCCGAGGCTTTCCTTCGAACATCTGCAGGATAGTTCGAATGAGGAACGCTTTCAACCAATTAATTCCCCGTGTGATCCTGCCAATTGCAATCTGGAGGTTGTTCAGCTCGCCGTCCTCGTCTCCTCCCGAGAGGTTGTCTCCACTAAATGAGCTGAGCAGCAGGGCGAGGAAGAGGTTCAAAACCTGAGGAGAGAGGATGAAGGAGTGAGAGGTAATGATAAATGTACACTAATATTTTACAATGCAGTCATTTTTCAGTCATGAAATTATCCTAAATATTTTCTGAATTAAGAGTCAATGCAAACAAATGCCATTTTATATGAGCCCCATATCATTCCCTAATTCATCTTCAGCTTATTACACATTTGTGGCCAAGCTTGAAATATGCCCAATTTTTAGTGAGAGTGAGCCAACACTGCTTGAACCAATCACAAAAGTCTGTGAGTAGCTTAAATTCTTATCACATATCAAATACATTTACATCAGTAAATAATATGACGCCTGCCTCCTGTTGCCGACACAGCTATCTTTAGTTCCTAAAACCTGTTAGTCAATTTCTCGGTTCCCATTTCCCAGGTTTAGCGGGAGATCATGGTTACACAGGCCATGGGGAAGGCTGATCTCTCGCATTCCAGTGAAGGAGCTGTGAAACAGTAAAGAGGGCTGAGAGGGGAGGGGATGAGCTGCACACAACACAAGCTCAACAGTGGACAGATATACAGTGGGGTTCAAAAGGTCGGAGACTACGCTCTCATTGACTTGAATGGGAAAGTGGTCTCAGTCTTTTGGATCTTGCTGTATTTAACGAATAGGCATGAGAGTGGCATCTATGTTCTGATCTAACTCTTGGCGAAAAAGTGAACATTTTGTATTTATATATTCAGCACCAGTCAAAAAGACACACTTTCTCATTAAAGGGAATGGGAAGGTGTGTCCAAACTTTTAACTGGTACCATATTTCACAAAATATCAAACTACCACTTATTGATTTTTACCTTTTGAGAACAAATTGATGCAACACATGCCCGTTAAATCCATTCTTCTCCATATACTGCAACACTGCTGGGTTGGTGTGATTACCTCTTCATCAATTACAATTCAATCTGCTATCAAATGACTTTTCCTTAACACCCAGTCCCTTTGCCACCTGAGCTCTGCTCGCTCAGCTGTCTGTGTTTGTTCCCTCAGTGGCAGCGTGCTTGCTTGAGCCGGATCTTAGCACATACTCAAGGTCAAAACCACTGTTTGGTGGCTCAAGTCATTTGATTTAAATAGAAACCTCCTTGCCGTGAAGTGTGTGAGCATGTTCCTTGCCTTTATGTCAGTGCAAATAGTGTGAATTTATGTGTGAGGTGTGCGCACGCTGGAGAAGGGGGGGAGGGGAGGTGTGACACGAAAAAGCTGTAACAATTTTGGCACGGTGCATCCGGTGCAACACTTTTGTTCAGCATTTCCGTTTTATATCTAATAATAACCTCACAGGAAATGGTTTTGGCATCGGTCATTAAATATGATGCTGTATTGATGTCTGAGAGCGATCATCTGCATCATCTGTATGTCCTTGTTCTGTGATGCCAAGATAAAATGTCACGGACAATCTTTCCATGCTCTGGTTCTTTACCAAGCATCACAAACTCTGCTGTTTCTTCTCACAAATTCATTGTGTGTAAACATTAGTACACATGAATGAATGTAACAGTTATTATAGGAAATATTACATGGAGATATTCTTAACTGAACTGAACATCTGTGTTTACTGTGGTTATTTAAGTTGCATTACAGTGACCAAAAATAACACTTCATGATGTCTTATCATACTTAGTCATACTGTAATGCCTAGTTTACTGTAATGCACCCTGTTGGAAATAACTTTACTCCCCAGCTGTGTCTGTCTGTCGTCGGCATCCCTCAGCGGAGGGGTTAACAATAGACTCGCTGACCGCAAAATCTCCTGGCATTATAATAAGATAACTGTTAGATTTAGAAAGATTTTGCAAAATAGTTTGTCAGCTTTACAGCTTCACACAGCAGTGACAGTTGTTCAGAGTGGGGGCATCTGTGAGCTCAGGAGTGACTGTCTGCATATGATTTATATAGAAGAGGCGGTGAATGTACAGTCATCAACACAGCCACAAGATATTAATATGTTCTTTCATTTTACCCTGATGGTATCCTTTAACTGAGCAACAGTTTGCTGTAAACATTATAGTGTCATCACACGTTTATCACCTTCAAATCAACAATTATATCCTTGTGTATGAAAAAGCAATCCCCTCATTGATGTCAGGGAGTTCAAATAAGGGACAGTATAATCAAAATGTGAAACTCCCCACACTGTAGCATTAATACACATGAAACTTGGCCCTGCTTTTGAAGCTAAAACAGGAAGAAACTTTGTTCTTGAAACTGAAATGTGCGCAATGTTGTTTAACTTTAGTGTCAGTTTTGGTTTCAGACACAGTTTCTGCTTTAGCACTCTAATGTTCACAAAAGCAGTTCATCTTTCCCCTCAAGGAACAAACGCCCACGAGTGCAGCTCCTGTCATTGATGTATTGAAGTCTGCAGTCTGAACGTCATCAGTCATTATTTCAGATTTAAGACAATGTATCAGTAATAAGTGAATAGCTGTTGCACTCACCACTAGATTTCCAATGACCATCACCATCATGAAGACCACTAAGCACATTCCCGTCCCGGACACCTCCATGCAGGCCCACATGTTCTCTATCCACTCCCCGCACAGGATGCGGAAAACAATGAGGAAAGAGTGGAAGAAGTCGGTCATGTGCCAGCGTGGCAACTCACAATCTGAGGAGATCTTGCACACACATTCCTTGTAGTTCTTGCCAAAGAGCTGCATGCCCACCACAGCGAAGATGAAGACGATGATGGCCAGCACCAAAGTCAGGTTTCCTAAAGCTCCCACTGAGTTACCGATGATTTTGATCAGCATGTTGAGCGTGGGCCAGGACTTGGCTAGTTTGAAGACACGAAGCTATCTCCAACAGAGGACAGAAACAAACAGTTAAACAGAATGACAAATAAAGACACTAAAGAAGTAATATCATTTAATAGATACCAATAAATTAAATGAGTGTGTCTCACCAAACGGAAGGACCTGAGGACGGACAGACCCTGGACATTCGCCAGCCCTAACTCCACCAAACTGAGGGTGACAATGATGCTGTCAAAAATGTTCCAGCCAACTTGAAAGTAGTAGTAGGGGTCCATGGCAATGAGCTTAAAGACCATTTCTGATGTGAAGATCCCAGTGAAAACCTAAAGGGTAAATATTTTCTTTTACAGCCACTGACAAGATCAGGTGTGAGGTGTTAGATCCTATAAAACAGTGTAACTTAAATGTAATGTGGCGCATATTTACCAGATTCCCCACTGAGAGCATGTAGTCAAACTCGGGGGTCATGGGGTAGTGCTCCATGGCCATGAAGAGGGTGTTGAGCACGATGCAGATGGTAATGGCCAGGTCGACAAAAGGGTCCATCACCACAAAGTGCATCCACTTTTTAAAGACCACCCACCTCTCGCAGCAGTTCCACTTAAGGACCCTGTCGGCAAACTTATACCACCCAGGTGGACACGGCCTCTGAGCCTCCTCCAACTCTAGACAAACACAGAAAGAGAGGAAGTAGCATACTATCAATTTTATGGAAGCATTTGGATTATCTTTAGGTGATATACTAGGCTGAAATAGTCCTCAGATCTCTCCCATACACAATGTGTTTAACCCAACTGTGGCAAGCTCAAGACAATACTACTATGTTGGCCTTGGATACATGAGTGTATAAAATGAATAACTGCTTGATTATCTAAGCATTTACAGCTCACATTAGGGCATCACCTCTATAGTCCTTGCAACTAAGCCTTTCTTTGTTCCCTGGATGGACTCAACACTTCCAAATCTGTACAGCCTGCTACTTAACCACATAACTGTAACCTAAAATAGACATTATGGTTTCATAAGTAAATTGTAAATGTGGATTTTGTATATATAAAATTGTCTTTATCAATGTTAAGTTTCTTTCTCCATGGCCACTTTACCTTCCTTAGCAGTGAGCACAGACACAGCGCTAGCAGATCTTGTTGTCAGGCCTGGTTGGTCCAGATGAAACGTGCTGTGCACAGAGCCTAATGACTTCTCTCTGAGTTCATAATCGGCAGCAGACTGTAAAATATCAAAAGCAAAATCATCAGTCATAAGCTCAGGATGATCTCAGAAAGCTTTTCAAAACAATCGAAACCAAACAGATGAACTGTTTCTGGATTAACTCGCCTAACCTCCACCATGGTCGGCGATCTGACCATTAGCTGGGGAATGACTCTCCCGTTACAATCCTTGACAACTTCGTCACGTTCGAGGCTGTGTTCATCATCTGCCAACTCAGACGCTGTGCAATGACTGACCGACTTCTTACTGGTTAGACTGGCTTGGCTCCCAAGAAGTTGGGCCTGTTTGGTAGAAAATACAGTACTTCATTGGCAATGGATGGGATAAATCAAATCCCATCTGTTGCTAATCTCAGTGGTTCTAAAGCACTGCTTTGTTAAAGTAATTTTAGATATATATGGGTAGCTGCATGGTTAGCATTATTTCTTGTGATAGTTACCTGTTCTTGATTCTTGAGTTGCGCTAGTAGTCGCTGGAACTCCTCCTCTTTCTCAATGGCCTCTCGCTGGGTTGCCTGATTCTGTTCTTCATAAGCCATGGCTACCACAGCCAGGATGAGGTTTATGAGGTAGAAGGAGCCCAGAAAGATAATCACCACAAAGAACAGCATGTATGTCTTTCCAGCCGCCCGCAGGATCTGTGTTTGGAGCAAAAAAGAAGCTACGAGAACTAAGGACAAATTTCTTTTCATGACTGAGATGTTAAAAAGAAAATGTTCCAAGTTTTGCTAATGTCTGAGGAAATAACTCATAGTTCTGACAAATGAAAGAAGTGCCAACCAGTTGGAAAAGGTTCTCCCAGTAGTCCTGAGTCATGAGTCTGAAGAGGGCTAGGAAGGACCAGCCAAAAGAGTCAAAGCTGGTGTAGCCATAGTTGGGGTTTTCCCCAGCCTTCATGCATGTATATCCTTCTGGACACTTTCTATGAAAAGGGAAGAGGAGTCAGTCTGCTAAAATTGCTCTCACAGCCCCTAAAACACACTCAACTCAAAAATATTATTGTGAAGATTTAAAAAAGTAATTTTTTAAATCCATACCCAGCATCAGAACTGTTTCCACATATAAGAGCATCGTGGCTGCCTTCCACAAAATACTGATTATCTGTAACCAAACATGAAAAGACAGAATCAAACCTACTCCACAGAGGACAACATGAACTTAAATATCTGTAAACTTACCTGGGTTTTCGATATATTCAATGAAATTGAAGGTACTATTTAAATATTCTGTATCGTTGAACCCCATGGTGTCGTTGAAGAACATGGTGTCATTAAAGGACACAGTGTCATTAAATATGGAGGTGTTGTTAAAAAGGTCTGTTTCATTTGACGGGATGGGCCATCGTATGCATTTCTGACGCAGATTCCCCATAAAAAGTTGAAGGCCAACTAGGGCAAAAACCGCCAGAGCAAAGACCGTCAGAACCATGACGTCCACCATTTTCTTCACTGACTGGATCAAAGCGGCCACAATGGTTTTCAAACCTGACGAAATACAAATAATATGTCAGAAGCAAGATAGAAAACCAGAAAAATATTTTATTGTAAAACACAATCCCCCCCCCCCCCCCCATCTTTACTGTATTGCTCATAAAATACAGGGTAGTTTTACATGTTTAGGCCCCATAATAATTAAAATAAACCAATTTTTGAGGAATTTTGTTGGACTGGTAAATGGTAAACCACTGCTGTAGATTACAGTATAAACCATACATGAATAATTGACATCACCACATCAATAAATTTCAGTAAATGATAAAAATCAAAACTATTACAAACTATTCATGCTCATATTTACTAAAATACTCACTAACACTCTAAATCCATATTATTTGCATCATACAAACAGTTTTATAAAAAAATATTTAATAAAATGTAAAAGAGGGAGAAGAGTACCAGGAATCACAGTAATTGTTTTTAGGGCTCGAAGTACACGAAACGTCCGAAGGGCTGACACATTGCCAAGGTCAACAAACTCAGTGACGTATCTGAGGAGAGACGTAAATTAACACAATTATGAGCAAAAGCAAGCATATGATAATTTTACTGTCCATGTGAAAATACACAAAGAGTCAAGAAAATATTGACAAGATCAGCTTTCAAATGTGTTAAGTTTAGTTTAGTCAACTGGGCTTGGATAAATGCAATGTGATGAATGCTAACAATAAGCAAATATATTTCTATTATTAAATTTAAGTACATAATCAGTAATCTCAGATACTTACGCCATGCTGATCACCATGAAATCCAGCCAGTTCCATGGATCTCGAAGGAATGTAAAAGACCCAACACAGAAACCTCTCGACAACACTTTGACTGTTGCCTCAATGGTATAAATACCAGTAAAAACATACCTATGAAGAAATTGCAGCATTAATGTAACAGTATCACTGAAAACCACAATACAATACTGAATGATGTACTCACTCAACAGTTTTACTCCATGCTGGTGGGTTGCTCATCGTCATGAATACACAGTTCGACAGAATCGTAATCATGATGAACATACTAAATAATTTAACTCAGGGTTAAGGAAAAAACATGACATTACATGCAGTACATAACAGTCTTTGCCACAGTTTTTATGCACAACATATCTGCAACAATTTCCTAGAGAACTTGAGGTCTACTCCGACTCTCGGCTCTTTAAATAAAAGCTGAAGACTTTTCTGTTTACCATGGCCTCGTATTAAATTACATTTCCAACTATTCATATCTCTGCACTGTAATTTGTAGTCTCCTGTTTTATGTGTCTTATTCTATTTTAGCATATTTTTATTTTCAAACTCTTTAGCCAGAAGAGTGTAACACATCAGCGACCATTAATCCTTCTACATTTATTTTATAGTCGATACATTTGGTTGCCTATTAGTTTTCATGTTGATATCAAATTATTTTATTAATTCATAAGGCACTGGCCTTTCACCAGACTACTTTGCTTATGAACAAGGAAGCATCAGAGCGTCCGGTTCCCTATTAGCTGTTCCAAAAAGCAGAACAGAAACTTTTTGTGAAGCTGCTTTCAGCCATTACTCTCCAGACCATTGAAAATATTCAAATTTTTAGAAAATAGACTAAAAACCCATCTTTTTAACCCAGGTTTTATGTAGTGGTTTTATGTAATTTTATAGCCTTATTATTATTTTAAAATGTTTAATTAAACTTCATTGTACACACTTTTATTGTAATCAATGTATTTTGTGTGTTTTTGTAATGTTACAGTCATATTTTTTATTTTATGATTTCAACTGTTTACTTTCTTTCTTTCTTTATTATTTGTATTTAAATGTATGAAGCCAAATATACTGTATGGGAGGAATGTTTGAAAGTTGATATGTCAAAAACTAAAGTAGCTGAAGTATTTATCCTTTATGGACAGGTGTCCCATGTAGAAATGCTTAACATATTAAAACATGGTACCAATAGCGCCTCCGTGTGTTCAGTTATTACATCAATTATTTTCTGTTTTGGCAAAAAAGTCATGAACCGTGAGGCCTCAACTTGTAGCCATTAGTGAGACACCACCACACTACTTCTTAACCGGGGCTTAACAAGTCTGTAGTATTTTCAGCATTGTTTTACGATTTATTTCAGCTGTCAGCAGAAAGTATTTGTTGGTGTTTTAATGAAGTAGATTTCTTTTTAATCTCTTATTGGCTTTTTTTAATTTACTTTTTTGTATTTTACTTGTATCTTGGTGTGCATTAGTCTCCCAATCCATATTTACCAGCCTGTGTTGCATTTGTCAATCACTTGTAAATCACTTTGAATTGCACCCAACTTGTATGAAAGATGCTAAATTTAAAAAAAAAAGTTGATTGGCTACCATTTATTTTTGAATATATGTTTTATAATGTCTGTAATGACTTTTATGTTATGTTATGCCTTGTTGTTGAAATGTGCTTTATGGATGTACTTGCTTTGGCTTACATAAGCAGACTGTTTTCCTCCTCAACAACCACAGAACTTCATATCTACAGTAGTTCAAACCAAAATGCATTAAATAATCAACAATCTCTGGCAGCAATAGTATAAAGGATATGAATGTATGAGAATTTTGATGGCTCCTCTCCTAACCACACTAAAGGGGCTCAGAATGTAGCAAGCCGGTTCAGCATTGAACCTGTAGAGCGTGTTTCCTTTGGTGACCACAATGAATGTCTGAAAAACACAGATATCATATGTATGAATGCCAGCTGGTACATTCCACATCCAGTTTAATAAGTACTACACCAATAACTACTTGGTGATAAACAATCTTGAAATAATATTTTAACATTTAGCTGAAATTTTAATACATCTCATAATTCAAGGTTATGTGAGGACAGAGTCAAACCAAGTGTGCACTGTGTTATTTAATGTGTTGTCAGGTGAGCCCAAATGATCTTAAACAGACTTTGTGTGCCTTGTAGAACGGGTCCGGGTCCTCCAGAGGTGTATTTAGGAGCTCTGGTGGAGGTTCTCCGAAGATCATGGGCAGACCCTTGCCTGCTTCCAGATCAGGGTGTGGGATTGGTTTATCTTCATCCTCCTGGCCATCTACTACTGGGGCCTTTTTAATTTCCTCCTGGAGCCTCTCGATCTCCGCCAGTGACTGCTGCGTGAAGGGGCGGAACACATCGATGCCTGGGGGAGGGAGCAGGGACGCCATCTTCGCATTGCGAAGGGATACCGCCACACCGGGGTTTCCCTAAGAGGAGCTGGAGGGAGGAAGATGAGTGAGTACTGAGAATAGATTACATAAGCATCTGCAGTTCGTCATGTTTTAAAATGTGTCTAGTTGTAGCTTAAGGACAGGACAAACAATGACCAGCCAGCAAACATTTAGCATTTGATCAGAAATCACTTGTATTAACTGATTTTTGGCCACTAGGGGGCAGTGGAAACAAGTCGTAAAAACAGCACTGACATCACTTTTTAAACTAACTCGTTAACAAACATTGGCTTAGTTAGACATCCACCGGGCAAAGAGTAACATTACCATTCATGTCTCTGGCCACCTGATGAATTTAAGTCCTCCTTTTAGCTCCATTTTGTTCTCCACCAACCCCTCCGAGTATTTGTCTGCAGCTACTAAAATCACAATTTCATCAGCAAGTCACCAACTTTATTTGTCTCCCAGGTCAAGCCACATCTGAAAGCTACCTTGATGAAAGCAGTGGTTGGAACTAAAACAGTACTTTTGCTGGCTGTAAAATTAAAACAGAGAACTGAAAGAGGCTTTAACGCTTTGGAGCTGACAGGAACAGCTGATAATTCTCTCTGGGCTCGACATGATGAGCAACAACTCTAACTTTACATGTAGTCTTTAGATCTATTGTTGATATAAAATGATTCATCATAGCAGCTTTAAGTCTTTTCTAATTGTACCCCTATACAACAACTTCATATGGCAGGATCATGTATGAATGTAGTATTTTGTGCTACTAACAATTACCAATATTTTCATCACTGATGAATCAATCAATCAATTAAATTAATCAATTAAAATCATGACAAATTCCCAATAGAAGTCATCAGAAGTGAAAATTAATATGACTGATTTTGCGTTATTGTGCAGCTTACCCGGAGATATTTAAGAGAAGTTTGGTATCTTTACTTGACTTTTAATGACAATTTAAAAAGTCACCAATTAATTTTCTGATAATTAGTTAATTGATCGATTGATTGATTAATTTTATAGTCCTTTCAGCACTACTGTGTTGCAGTGGTTCATAGCCTGGTAGTTGGGAGTCTTCCAGTGGGTCCCATGATATCTATGTGAGGCCATGATATGATTTATGGGAAAGGAAGGAAGTAAATCAAAGTTCTGGCACTCAGAGTATTTGCTTTGTGAAACATTTTGATCGTTTTACCTCTTCTGACCTTGAACAACAGTTTAATCTGAATAGTTTAGAAGGTGAAAAACAGTCTTTGGTGGGACTTCTCTTTGGTTTAAAACCTGAGGTGAGAGACAAGTAGACACAGCTTTGTTTTTATGGGTCACAAGCCAAACAATTTGGACACCAGAGTGATAAAGCCCCATGTCTCCATATGTGTCCTGGGTGTTGGTGATAATCATAGGTCTTATCTGCTTTGATATCCAGCCTCCCTCAATCCTGCCCTCCACCTGTGCCCCACATCTCTGATCCTCGCTACACCACCACCACTTAGAAGTATCAAGATGGTAAAAAAAGACACTCAGGATGAGAGCTCGGACTTTCCCACCAGTCTAAAGAGACCATGACATTACCTGTGCACATAAATGAAATCTGATGTCTGCTAAGCTAGACGTTTCATATCAGGTCCAAGTGGCATTTGCTTACATCCTTTGATGTGTTTAGCAACCAGTCAGGATCACCTATTTTTTTCCTCTGGAGCAGCTAAGGTTAGGTAGGCTTCTGCTATCACAATCATAATAAATCAATAGTATTTTCTTACTTTTACATAGAATATAACCATAATATGCTTCTGAATGATGATCACGTTGCCAAGTTAGGATGGTCACTCCAATATAAATCAAAAGACATCACTTCTTGCCTATAAGTATCAGATTTTTAAATTTTTTATAAGTGTGTAAACACTTAAGCTGATGGTGTAAGTGTGTAAACCAAGAACTCTGTGTAACTGGTGACAAAAATAAATTCAGTGGGAACATTTATTTGCAAGAGTGCAGCAATATCAATACGCATTTAGCAAATGTTGCATAATTTTGAGTAGAACATGTTCAAGGGTAACGTTTCCAGACAAAATGACAACATAACACGGATCATTTATAGACACGATCAAAAGTCATTAAAATCTACAAAACTACTTGCAATAATATCTGTTAAATTTCATGTCTATATTTCCTGAAAATACAGAGTCTGTGCAAAGAATACAGACATGGTGTTAATCACCAAAACAGACAAACAAGCTGGTAACAGACTGCCAAGAAAGAAGCGCCTATAAGACACAGAGCTCAAACTGAGCAGTGAACATGGCATTAAGAGAGACACACATTGACACACATTGATAGCCACTGATCACACATACACACACACACACACACACATACACACACACACACACACACACACACACACACACACACAAATGCAGGGTAATATCCGCTCAAACCACCTCACTTGAACAGAAAATTACGCATATGTGAGGAGACGCACACACACTTGCACAGATACAGTGGCTGCACAGCTGCTACAGGCAATCAAGACGGAGCGTCGTGTTACAGAAGCCCGATGACTCTGCTCATTCCAGCCTGGCTGAGCTTCGCTCTGCGCCTCACATCACTCCGATAAACAGGACACCATGCCAACTTATCTTACCAAGCTGACTCCTCTCTCTACTACCTTCTATTTTACACGGGCCCCCAAACACACTAAGCTTCCGCCTCTGCACCCTTACCCGCACTTTACAACCCCCCACCACCCGGCTACATGACACTTGAGGCTCTAAATCCCCTGTTCATGCAACGCAGACTTCAATCATTCCAACTTAACACGATCACTCATCAAAACGACTCACCCTAATCACTCAAACACACAACTGACATCTTCTCAGTTCCCCTTAAACAATACCACGAGAGTGAGCTGTGTTTCCTTTATTCTGCCAAAATAACCAACTAGATATAGATGTACGGCCCACAACAACAGAGTCTCTTAGTGTCATTTCTCTCATGAGAAGATCTGGGCAGCCTTACACCTACGTACTACTCCTTTCACACCCCCCTCCAAGCCCTCATTTCCCCCTCATCACCCCGTTTCATAACCCCCACTCTGGGAAACGTGGGCCCCACTGCTCTCGACCGTGAGCCAACCTTAAAATACACATCTTGAGAATGGTTGTGTTTCTCTGTTGCTTATGATGAACATTTCCTGATTGCATTACATCACATCGTTTCTGCTGAAGCCATCAAATATCCATTTAAAAAAAAAAAAAAAGGCCAGGTATGTCAGTTGGATGTCGGCCAATCTCAAAAAAAGTTTTCTCAAGAGAGAGGATGGGTTTCTGCCTTGTCGCCCACGTCAGCTAGGTAAATAATACGTTTTGGCACCATGTTAAGTTTTGTAACTACATTTATCAGCGTGTCTCTCTACGCTAAAGGGCCAAGAGTAAAGACAAGCCTGGGATATTCAGTATCGGTCAAAATAGATTCTGTATATCACGCTTAATCTTAACATTAAATTTATTTAACCACCATCTGGACCACATGTCCCAAACATACAGTCCTGTGGGAAAAATCCAAGTTTAAGAGCAAAGTGGATGGCTTGACGTAAACATTTACATTTACAGTGTTTGATTTTTAAGAGTCTGACTGAAGACAATCTGCTCGTAACAAGACCACGCCTGTTCAGTCATACTGTGGACAGGTGGCAAACTGAGGAAGACCGAGGGAAAGTTAGGTTTCAGAAGCCTTACCGACAGTAATATATATATCATCTTGCATGTCAGTGAGGGCCATGTGACCTGTGACATTCCTGTTGAGGATATAGACAGGGTAATGCAGATACCTCTTCGTCACACTAGCTGGGCGTGGAATGTGAATGCCAATATTCACCTCCGGAAACTAAGTGAACCAGATTTTGGCTTTTGTCACAAGGGGCAGTTGGAGTTCATATAGCAAGTTACCTCCCTGGTTCAACTTGAAGATATGCAGAAATTATCCCATGCAGTGAGCTACTATAGCTTTGATTTAATTAAAGAAGGTGCTAGATTGAAGTCATGGGACAAGAGGTGTATGTACCATATATTTTTAACAATCTTAATGACTTGTTTACTTGCTAATGGTCTCTTGAAGATGCTTGGAGTTCAAAAACACATCATGTGGCAACATGGCAAATGTCTCCTCACTAAACAGCACTTACCACTCCTGGAATGTGGTTAAGTTGTAAACGACAGATCTACAGAGCAAACAAGGGCTTTTATTCACACGTCCTTTGACATTTACCATGCTCCTGTTCCCCCTGTTTTCTCACGGGGTCAAATCGCAACACCGTGGTTTGCTCTCTCCTGGCTTGCTTCAACACCCTGTCACCCACCAGTTAACCTTGTATTTCAAACCCTATAGGGAGCCACGTTAAAACAGACCTTCCCACCTGTTGCTGATTCCTACCATATCATTGGGCAATATGTCGCCACCAGACACAGTTTTGTACTAAAATCAAAGCTGCACACTCTTTTGGACCAGACTAAAAATGATCAGCATGTTCGTGGCGTCAATAACAACTCGGGGTCAAGCCCTTTAAGACTTTCCCTCTTAGTTTGATGTCTTTATCAGATGTGTGCACAGTGGACTAAGTAATAATATATTCCTACATGCATTATGTTGCTGCTAAGAGGACAGCTGCTGTTATTCGCGGCATGACTGTGTCGCTGCATACCGAGGAGCTGTGAAGACCGAGGGTAATCTCCTTGGTCCAGTCAGATGGCTAAGACAAACATATAGGGCTACAGATTTATAAGTTCAAGCCTTTATTGGAGCGTGCAGCCAAAAAATGTGTCTGATTGACCAAGGCCAAGGCCTAAGTCACTGTTTCAACACTACCCACTTAGTTTTTTGGATAATGACAGCATAATACTATGATCTTAGTAACAGAATATAAGCCGTAAGGGTACTAATACACAGTTAGATAGTCTTGAATCTAAATTGGTGGAAGACTATCGCAGTAAATTAAGTTGTTGTGGAATGAATCTTAAGGAAACATTGATATTTTGGGAACTGATTAGCTTTCTTGTCAAGAGTTTGATGTGTGTGACTCTGCAGCCAGCAGTTGGCTAACTTACAGGACCGCTCCAAAGTTTGCACACCCTAATGTAGATTCAAGGGAATGGGAAGGTGTGTCCAAACCTTTGACTGGTACTGTAGCTCACAGCGCAAAGACTTGAAAATAGGAAACAGCAAGCCTATCAGTCAAAAAGGTAGCAAAATCCACCTATCAATACCTCTAAAGCTCACAAATTCACATGTTGTATCACATTTTGTTTATTCTGATAAAAAACTAGAGTGTAAAAACAACAAATTGCAGTTTTCTGGGGAGATATATATCGTACTGTGTCTTGACCAGCCGTGGTAACCCTGTAGTCTCCATTGGTTGTTGTTTTTATGCTTTGATTTTGCATTGATTAAACAAAGAAGATACAATGTACAATGTGAGCCTTTGGACCAAGCTAGGTGCTTCCCCCAGTCTTTCCGCTCACCTAAATAAACCTGATGCTAGTCTTGGTAGCTTCATATTAAAACATGGCAACATTTTAGTGGTGTCAGTCTTCTCATTAAACTCTCAGCCAGAAACATCTTTCATTTAAATACAGAGTTTGCGTCACCAGGTATAATGTGTTCTTTGATATTATCTAATGCAGCTTTCCAAGCAGATTTCTGCTGCCTTAAAGTGACCCATTTGGCCTTTGCACTCACTGCACAGAAATCTGAGGAGATTACATGTGGAAGTGATATGGAGAATATTCCATCCAGCTTGTGAGAGACCAGAGGGAGCTATTATCATATTTATATCCCCAATCAAGTTCTTCAAAAACCAACCAGCTTGTGTTCAAATTACCCAGTTAAAACTCTGTAAAAGAAAACAACCTAATTTATTTCAAGCGGTATTCCCAGTGGGACTCAAAACTGTATTTGAATTGGGTAGCACAACAAATGAAATGTTAAACTTTAAGACAAAAAGTTTTACTTGTCTTTAACCTTATTTCACCTTTTGAATACCCTGGAAAATACAGAGGCCCAGCCAAGCAGTCACATGGGCGCACTTGGTGAAAGAAACTCAAAACCGACACCTTCTGCGTCCAAGAACATGTGATGCGAGGCACACAAACACACTCAGGCAGAGGAAGACCACAGCTACACCTTAACGCATTATGCATGTTGTTAACTACAGATGATGCAATGTGCGAACAAAACTCACTCTAAGAGTTTAAAAACACCACCTGATGATCCCCATCCATGTTGAAATCTACATGGGTCCTCTAAGACTCCACTGTTGGAGCCCATCCTGTTAAATAAGATTATGCAAGTGCAATGTTGACAAGAGGTTCTAACATGAACACAAATCTCGATGTCTCCCAGTGGGTCCAAAGATCTGCTTTGCCTGCATAGGGCCAGGCTGTCTCTGTAGTCCCACACCACTGATTTGGCCAACATGGATTAACAGCAGAGACATGGTGGGGTATGAGCATCCACAGCATCACAGTATCTTGCCCATCTGCCATGAAGACATGGGCTAAAAATAAAACTTTCTCCCAGTGGGAGTAGGCATAGTTGAGATCGAGAAGGTTGCAAAGGGTCCTCGCTGGACAATACAGTCATATGCCTCGATGGATATTCACCTGGTAGGTGAAGACATGGGCCTGTTATGATGCTCATGAGCAGGTTTTCCTCTCATTCTGTAGGTACCGTAGCTTGAGTTAGACACTAGTTTGTCACTGCATGTGCGTGCACCTTCAAAACACTAACACACACCCACACAAACTCTCTCTCTCTCTCTCTCTCTCACACACACACACACACACACACACACACACACACACACACACACACACACACACACACACACACACACAGACAGACAGAGTTAAAACACTGCTGTGAAGCCATAAATCTACCTATCCAAATTTGACCTAAGCTCAATTACAGGTCCCTGTTTATTATTAGAACAAAGGCGGTCTTATTAAAACATGTCTTTGCATTTTGTATTTTTCACACTGTAGTTAGCCTAATTATTTTCTGTGCAAAAAAATACCTTGCTTCTTTAACAGTGTAAAAAGACATGTTGTACCTATTTAAATGAAAACCACTGTTTATCAAACCACAGCCAAATGATTCTTCATTACTCGACAGAAAACTGTGCAAGCACCACAGTCCAAATGAAAAGGGGTGAGATCAGACTATTAAACCAAATAGCCAAACTATTAACCTGCTGTCTGAAAGTCATGAAGATGCTAAATTAATCCATCTCATCCTGAGAAATGGAAGCACACCAATATGACATATAAAAAAACAAACGTTAACAATCATTAAAATCATTCAGAACTTGCATGTACAGTAAAACTATTCAACCTGCAGCCTAACAGGAAACTTTTATATTCAGGTGTCATCTTTAGGTTCAACAACCCCATGGAAGACAGAAGAAGGCAGGTAGTGACATTACCTTTCTCTGTAAGGCAAATATTTCCACAGAATCCAAAAAACTTAGAAAAAAAATCAAGTGATCCGTGAAGCCGTACACCGAAGACGTAATTCACCCCTTGTGGCAGCCAGTGCGCGGCTGCAGGACAGCTGTAGCTGACGCAGTGGTTCCCTGCAGTGAAACCGGAGGAGTTGCTCCAGGTAGGATCAGCTCAGATCTTTGACACTTCAGTAGTGGAACCGCTACCCGTTCCCACACAGCTGGTCGCTTCTGCAAGGAATTCCCGTCGGTTCACTCAAAGGCAAATACAAATGTCCTGTTACAAAGTGAGCATGTGCTGGAGCCGGACTCGCGCTGCAGAGCATATGAAAGCATGCGTGCAATGGACCTGCACCCTGCTGCAGCTATCGAGGATCATTGCGCACACATTGCGCACATATTACTCTCATCTGAACAGGTTTTATTCCTTAGAGATAATTGTTCCAGCAGATTACTAAATGTATTAATGATGGTATTGTTTTTATTAAGTCAAGTCATTCATTGATTAGAGTGGACACCTATCAGTTACTGAAGACTCGATACTCACTGTGAAATATTTATGTAACCGTGTACAAACTGAAAGAAATAAATTCAGTTAAGTATGTTTTATTTCTTGTTTGTCGTCCTTTGGACGAATTTATGGCTTTTTGTGAGCAACAATTGCCAACCAAAAATGAACAGCAACATTTACACACATACAGATTATAGTAACAGCAGCTATGATCTTGCCAGTTTGAGAAGAAGTAAACATTTATAACAAATGAGGATGGATATGGTTTGGATGCTTGTCAGATGTTTTCATAAAGAAATTGAGGAAGAAGCAACATTAACATCTCTTCCTGCAACATCAAGAAAAACTGTATTTTCCTGCATTTGCAAAAGCAAAACTGATTAAAACCTTTTCTGATAAACGTCATGAACTGAACCAAACAGCTCCATCTTTGAATTAATATAACCAGAACCAGTACACAGGTTTATGGCCAAGTTATGTGTCAGAATAATCAGAAGAGAAACATAAACTTAACTTGAAGCCCATAAACTCTAGAAAAAAGCAGCCCCATATCACTGCAACCCCCAGAGGGCAGTGTGATAACCTTCAATTTACTATATAGTCCTTTTATTAATTAATCAAACCGGTTATATGGGATTTTGTTTGTTCGATTGTCTAAGTAATGTTTAGTCTTTCCTTGATTGAATCATGTTTGTTAAATGTGTTATTAATGTTAAAAATGTATAATTATATATATAATTAATGAAAGTAGAGCATGATAGGAGTTCTTAGACAAGTTCACAGGGTCCGTAAGCAAGATAAGATTTGGACTGGTATGTGTTTTGTCTCACAAATCAGAGAAATAATCCACTAAATGACATAGTAGTGTAGCTGCCAAAGGTCACACTATGTGTTAGTCACTGGGAAAAAATGACATAAGTGTTTATTGGTTTTGATCAAGTAACCTCTGCATGTTTAGGGACAGAGTAAGGGCTGTGTCACTGCACTTAATATATACCGTCTGATTGGGTGAGTCCTCCTGCTGATGTGAAAGCTATATCTGGCTGAAAGGTGTGCAATATGATTATACAAGGAAAATGATATCTGTGATTACAAATGTTGACTAGGTGTCATCGGTTTCTTGGAAACGGAGCCTGCTGTAATTCCCCCACCTTCTCCTCTCCCATGTGTTCAAACCGTCCCAGTTTCAGGACACGGTGCACATGAATGGTCACACAGGCTTTCCAAGGCTTTGTCAATCTCAGTGATATAAAACAAATGTGAAATAAAATGCTCCATAGTTCACTCATATAAGTTTTAATCCTTGTTTACTGTATATAATATTTCATTTTGTTTATTTTATCACTTGCACCCTTACGTCACTACTTTTCCCCCCACTGAACTTGTGTCAATTTGAATTTCTCCCGAGGGGGATCAATAAATATACGTCTTATCTTATCTTATTTTATCTTATCTTTATATTAGTCCTACTAGGGATTGGGATTATAAAATAAGGTGGCCATTGTGCTGTATTTACAGTGAACATAATTGGCAAGTTTAGTTAACCAGACTCAACAACATTTTACTTTCAATGAATGAACTCAGTCCCCTTAACTAAATGTCCAAATTCTATAGTTCCTAGTTAAGTAACATGCTTTTAAGTATGCTATTCATTTATTTATGTATTCATAGTACAATACAAGTCTCTACAAACCTACCTACCTATCTATCTATCTATCTATCTATCTATCTATCTATCTATCTATCTATCTATCCAGTGCATGATATCAACACCTCATATCATTATGAAATTCCTGAGATGTTTCCTTGTTAAATCAGTTTAGATATTGTACTCAAACGGAAAATGGCACTTATATTAATTTCCCTTGTATCAAATCATTTCAGAATGAGTAGATTTGATAATCTGGGACACTTTTTTAGGCTTTGAAATACTTTGATTTATACAAAGCAGCCTTATCTTTCTGAAATGTGCGTACCCATATTTGGTAATTTAATTTAGTCTGCCTACATGTTGTTTTGCTTTCTGCATTAGATTGTTAAAAACAACTAGTAGCCTATCTACCTATCTATCTATCTATCTATCTATCTATCTATCTATCTATCTATCTATCTATCTATCTATCTGTAATGTTACAAAACTGGAATAATAATAATAAAAAAAATCTATCTATCTAGCGAGTCGGAACTATTTAAAAATGCGGGGAGCGTTAATGACGTGACACCGTTACCATGGAGACACAAAAGCTACATCCGGACGCTCAGTGAAGAAAAAGAAAGGTTTGTCGTCTTTTAAGGTCGTTAAATTAGGAAAATTAGTCATCAAACTTACATTTCCATACGATGTAAATCATAAACAGTAAAAATTAAACTACGGTTCAGTTAAACAGTACTGCCTTTTAACGTGTTGCCATGGTTTCACGCAGGAAAACAAACAAACTTAAACACTGAATGATGGACTCTGAGTATTTAAGGAGACACCTGGGGAAATGTCTGGCGGAGGGGCTTGCTGAGGTGGCCGAGCAGCGACCTGTGGACCCGATCCTGTACCTGGCTCACTGGCTCCACAACTACAACTCCAATGTAGAGTATGCGGCGGAGGTAAAGCTGCTGTTTAGGGTTACTGTCAGTAGGGGGCAGCATTACACACAATATACCACTAATGTAGCGTATGAGACAAAAGCTGCTGTTTAGGTCTGCTGTCAGTAGGGGGCAGCATTACACATAATAAACCAACGGCTCTGCAATATACAGTACCACTAATGTAGAGAGGCCTACTTTGCGTACACATGCACTACTGATTATCAGAGGTGGAAAATAACTAAGTATAAGTACTATAACTGATTCCAGTTTGAGGTACTTGTACTTTAGTGTAGTACAGTGTGAAGTACTTGTACTTTAGTGTAGTGCAGTTTGAGGTACTTGTGCTTTACAGTTTGAGGTATTTGTACTTTAGTATAGTGTAGTTTGAGGTATTTGTACTTTAGTGTAGTGTAGTTTGAGGTATTTGTACTTTAGTGTAGTGCAGTTTGGGGTATTTTTACTTTACTGTAGTACAGTTTGAGGTACTTGTACTTTAGTGTAGTGCAGTTTGAGGTATTTGTACTTTACTGTAGTATAGTTTGGGGTACTTTACTTTTCTGTAGTACAGTTTGAGGTACTTGTACTTTACTGTAGTACAGTTTGGGGTACTTTTACTTTACTTTAGTACAGTTTGAGGTACTTGTACTTTAGTGTAGTGCAGTTTGAAGTACTCGTACTTCACTGTAGTAAAGTTTGGGGTATTTTTTACTTTACTGTAGTACAGTTTGGAGTACTTGTACTTTACTGTAGTACAGTTTGAGGTACTTGTACTTTACTGTAGTACAGTTTTGAGGTACTTTTACTTTACTGTAGTATTTCCATGTGATGCTACTTTCTACATGTCAGAGGGAAATATTGTACTTTCTACTCCACTACATTTATTAAACAGCTTTAGTTACTTTTCAGATGAAGATTTGACACAATAGATAGTATAACAAGATTTTAAAATACAACACATTGTTAAAGATGAATACTATTGTATTTATTCATTACAATACTTATGTACGTTTACTTAAGGGATTTTTAACAAAATATTTTTACATTGCTGTATCAGCACTTTTACCTCGATAAATTATTTGAATCCTTCTTAGACTGCTGTTAACAGATTAGAAAACCTGCTTTCTTTAATCAGAGGTTATTTTGTGCATGCAGTGCTGTAGATAATATTTTTGTTTACCATGACCACATGACCACATGACCACAACCACCACAAAGAAAAGAATCAGGAAATACTGCAACTAAAGCTACTGAACCTCCACTACCACTACCACCACTACAACCTCTGAGGCCTTATTCTTCTAATAGGTTTTGAGAGCTGCAGTAGACGATGACACAGACTTAAGACAGTCTAAGCTGCTCAGGCTCAGTGCTATAAAGCTGTAAAGCCAACAGTCACCTTTTACCTTTAGCTTATATTTATGTGGTGATCTATGTCTGCATCAGACTCATAACAAATAAAAGGTCAAAAGGTCAAAGCTTTTCATAATATTCAAGCATGTTTGTTTTTTAAAGTACATGTATGAAGGGTGCTTAAAAAGGTGTAGTAGGGTCCTTTTTCTCTGTCAGAGTGTCTTTGTTGTTGTACTTCTGGTTTTTTATTGCAGAAAAAGAAGATATTGTCTCTCATGGAGCAGGAGCTTGAAATAGCCAGAGAGGAGGCTTTACACCAGGAGAAGCTGAGGGAGGAGGAGGAGAAGATCAGGAAGGCCTTGGAAGAGTCTAAAAAAGTATGTTATGTGACAAAATCTCACACAGAGTCTCCATTTACTCCTTTTTTATATAAAACCTTTCCTATCAAGATTTACTAACTTGCTGGAGGGTTTGTTTTAACCTCATTCAGTCATTTTCAGATTGTGTTTAGTTACACTTAACCTTTAAAAGGTGAATGACCGCCTGTTTTCTCTATTTTGATAAGTTAATTTTAGGCAAAGACCAAAAGGAGTAGAAGCAGGAAAGTCGTCAGTGTAATGTTCTCCACTTACATTCACTCACATTAGAGTACATCTTTAACACACTTTGAGCAAATTCCTTCAAGAGAGCATAAACGCATTAACAGATCTCTGAGAAGGAGCCTGCAGGATCTGAAGCACCCACAACTACAGCTGCTGAGGGTGATAAACCTGTGAAAGAAGAGAAACCAAACACCCCTGATCCAGAAAAGCAGCAGGGCAAAGACGAATACCAAACTGAAGCTCGGGATAATGACACTGAACAGGAGGTGATAAAAAATAGATCTCTAATCTGTGTGCTGCTGCTGCTGCTGGTGGTGGTGGTTCCTTCCTGATCGTTTACAATCACTTCTTTGGTTTTTGATTTATGATCTTTTGCTGGGGTCTTTCCGGTGTCACTCTCATTCTTATATTCAGTGCATGACTCGCCTCGTACATAGTGTGGAAATAATCATTAAAATAAGTTAAGGAGGTGGTGTGTCTGCTGCCAGGTGAAGGTTACAGATAATTTAACCGGTCCAGAGTCTCCTGGGAGGAAAACCTCTGAGTCTGATGTCAAAGAGGAGTCTACAGATAGAGATACACCTGCAGGAAAAAAGGAAGAGGAGCCGAAGAACGATCAAGTAGAAGAGAAAACTGAGGTGGAGCCGAGTGATAATCATGTAGAGGAGAAAACTGAGGAGGAAGCAAAGAGCAATCAAGTGGAAGAGAAAACTGAGGTGGAGCCAAGTGATAATCATGTAGAGGAGAAAACTGAGGAGGAGGCAAAGAGCAATCAAGTGGAAGAGAAACACCAAGATGAAGAAAAGGTGATCTGTGCACATGGTTGATTTAGATAATTAAACTCACAACAAATAAAAAGGTGATTGGCAGGTAAAGAGTTTTACTGTGATGCTAAAATGTTTCTGTCTCCTATTCTGTCTGGCGGCTCGTCTGCAGGTCGTGGATAAAGCTGAATCTGCTGAGCCTGAGCAGACTGAACCATTACACTCAACTCCCGACCGAGGAGCTGACGATTCAAAAACAGACCAAACAGAAGAGCCGCGAGATGAACCAAGCCCTCGCTCGCTCGAACAGAACACACAGAAGGTGATGCCGCTGAAATCCAACTTAGACGATTAGACATATTCTGCTCATTTTATCACAAGTGTCGTCACGTTTTTGAGATTTTTGGAAGGAAAAGATGAACAGGATAAATAGCAAGGAAAGATGGACAGCGTCGGTTAAGAAAGTTGAGGCAAAGTGAGCAGAAGACAGGTGAAACTTTACAGAAGAGATGAGGGAGAGAAGACAGGAGAAAGCACAGCTGACAAGAATAAGAGGATGTTATTCATACCCCAAAAAATACCCCCCAAGAGTCCAGGTGAAGAAATCCAGGACAGGAAGTCAAGCTGAGAAAAGTGGCTATCATCATCATCATCATAATTATTATTATTATTATTATTATTTCTGACTGTTTTCCATTATCTCATGAACTCATTTTCTATATTACATGATTTAACCAAAAGGTCGATGAAGACAAACCAGAGGAGACACTTTCTGTGGAGCAGCAGGAGACAGACAAACCGAGTTCTCCTCCTCCTCCGATTCAGGACCAGGAAAAGGTGGATAATCTCATTGAGTTATTCTACTATCTCTACTCCCTTCATTTTTTTATCCTTGTTCTTTGCACATTTTTGCAGAGACACGTCGGTTTAATACTTAACCAGCTCTCTCCGTATCGTTTCATCTCAGGAGGCAGACGGGCAACCCACAGGTGAGAACACTGATAGCTCGGCTCCGGCTGACAGTGATGCAACAGCAGAGGGAGAGCTGCAAGGAGAGCCTGAAGAGTCGACTCCTGATGAGGCCGACGCTCAGGAGAAGGTAGAATTAAAGATGCCAGAAAAAGTGCCAGATTTAAACTGTCCGTAGTCTTTTTTCTTAGACTTTTAGATATTTGGCAATTTTAAAGTTGCAGTGATGAATCATTTCTAATAAAACTTTGTGTTGCGTTTCAGGAAGAAGAACAAGAAGCAGATCATACTTGATTGAGTCAGTGTTGTTTGACTAACCTCTGACCCATCTTCTATGGTCTATAAGTTTACGGCTTCAGTACACATGTAGTTTGATGGATGTATATGTGCAAATATATAATATGCAGGTATGAACTAAAAAAAAATAAACATCAGATTATTTCAGTGTCTGTTCCTAAATTCTTAAAATATCTTCTTCATGCATGTTTTAAGACACAAATTACATCCACTCCTCCCACAGTGTAAAATCCAGATCTCCATGTTTACTTGTTTCCTCTGCTGCTCTGTTTGAACAGCTTTAATAATAATGATAAAGAGGATGATCATTTTATTTGTACAGCAACTTTCATACAAGACATGCAGCTCAATGTGCCTTACAATAAAATACATTACATACAGCAAGTGCTTCACATTAAAAGGGCTTAAAATGAGCATAAAGCAATGTTAATAAAAATGAAAATGGTAATAATTTTAAAATAGTAAAAGTATGCTGGAATATAGAATATATAAAATCCAGGTAGAATAGGCCTACAACATTTTAAAAGAAGTCCAATGATGCACCAGTGTGAATATAATATGATAGAAAGGTTAAAGCTTTCATAAATCTCCTCCACGGAGCAGATTGCACTTTTATTTTGTAACTTTGCTGCATCATCGCTCACATGTTTGATATTGTGACGTGATGACGGTGCAGTTTTCAGTCTTTCCAGTGACCTTTGAACTATAGGAAGAGGAGGAGGAGGAGGAGGAAGGTGGTGCACAATGACTGTGTGTTTTATTTTCCAGTATCTCCAGTTGTTTGTCTTCCAGATATTTAGACTAGATAAGAGCGTCACTGATCAACCACAGCTGTGATTAATCACGTCGTCTGATCCTTGATCCAAACAAAGGTTGGGTTAAGGAAAAGTACGGGAGGGAGGAAAGGAAGGAAGGAAGGAAGGAGGAGGAGGACTGTAGCTGGGATTTAAATGCGCTTTCATACCCACGGTGCCAGACGCAGAGCTGCTGTGGCTCCGGTGGCGCACAACATGAAGTAAATCACTACATTTGGAACAACTGGAGAAATTTAAAGAAAGGAAGTTTTTTTAGGAGGAGAAGCAGCGATGGGGGTCGTAGTCAACGCGGTGGCTACTTTCGGTGCCTTCATTACTAGTATCATGAACTTTTTCACTGATATATTTCTGACACCACCGCTGAAAGCAACCATCAAACATTTAGAGGAAACTGAACTCAAAACTCTGACAGGAGGTGAGTCACGACAAGGTTTTAATCCATAGTGGTGCAGATGATTGAGTTTTAATGGTGTAAAGTGTGTCTGTGTCTGTCTGTCTGTGTGTGTGTGTATGAAGAGAGTTTATTGTTTAGTTGGAGTGCACATGTTCCTCATTTAGTCTGTTGCTCAATTGAAACCCTTTCACCTCATTTCCTCCCCCAGACATAAAGACTTTGAAGGCCAGGTCTCTGTGGGAGAAGACCGGAGCTGTCATCATGGCAGTCCGGCGGCCTGGATGATTTTTGTGCAGAGAGGTAAAGTCAAAGTTTCCTAATGTCTGAACTGACAATCACTTTACATTAAACCGTTAAACCACAGGGCTGGGCAATATGGGCAGAATCAAATATCATGATATATTTACCAAATGCCTCCAATATCGATATTTTGACAATATTGTAGGATTGACTTTACTTGATTGGTGCTTTTACAAAATATTTATGCAATGAGATTTTTGATTAATGTGCATATAATGACTAAGTGGATAAAGGCAGATAATAGAAATATTTTTACTCTAATGCAGCCTTTAATAGTAGGAAAAGACACTTATTCCATATTATCATGTTACGATATTCAAAATCTAAGATGATGCTTATAAAATATCACGATATTGATATAATATTGATTTATTTTCCAGCACTATTAAGCCCTTAATGTCCCCTGACCCCTGAAAGATCATATTAATGCTAAATATCCAGATCTCACACTAGCATCAATATTCATTCGGACATATTTGGTATATTAACCCTTTACATCCTGTTCATGTTCTGACTCATAATTAGTCTCTGCACCAGGGGTGTCAAACATGCGGCCCACGGGCCAGAACCGGCCCGCCGAGGAGTCCAATCCAACCCACTTTCTTTCTTTCTGTCCTATCTTCTCTTCCTTCCATCTGTCTTTCACTCCTTCCTTCCTCACTTCCTTTCTTCCTTCAATCTTTCCTTCCTTCCCTCCTTCAATCTTTCCTTCATTCCTCCCTTCCTTCCTTCTTTACTTCCATTCTTCCATCTTTCATTCCTTCCTCCCTTCCTTCAATCCTCCCTTTCGTCCATCCATCTTTTCATCCTGTCTCCTCTTCCTTCCTTCCTTCCTTCCTTCCTTCCTTCCTTCCTTCAATGCACCTGCCCCCATAAGATCAAATTGGGCTGTATGTGGCCCTTGAATGAAGATGAGTTTGACCCCCCTGCTCTACACCGATTCACATTCATAAATTCTGCATCAGTCATTAATAAATGTTTGATTTAATCTTATGGGGAAAAGATTATGGATTCACAATCACTATTAATCACTATTCCACTAGTCCAAGAGAACATTTTATAGAATATGAAGAATATAATATGTTTTAATACATTTATTTATAAACACAGGTCAAATCTGTATATTTTCATATTTGAAAAATGTGTATCAGCTGCACAATAATGTATGCTGTGGTTCACATTAGGAAAAGTCTGACCTAGAATAAATATCTATATGGTGTTTTTACAGCTTTCTAATATGGGTAAAATGGGTTAACTTTGATCCTGAACAGTATGTAAGGGTTAGGCAAGTTTTGGATTGCTGCAAGAACTTTAATAACGATCTGTAAGTTTGAGCAATGTTTGGCAGATTAGTCTGAGTTTGCAATGACTGACCCGTTCAACAGGTCAATGTAGATTTAGAAGTATTAAACCTCCCCAGCATTTGGTATTTAGCCTGTTTTTAGCACATTTGTGATTATTGCACAGTGACAGACAACAAAGACCCGCTCAAACTCAACCATTAATGCCACATAGTCCAAAGTCAAGACTCAAATAGCCAGTACATGTGAAGCAAAGCCTTAACAAATACAACCAATGTTACAGAAAAGCTAAAACGGAGCAATGATATTTGGTTTTTGGGGTTGTATATTTTAGGAGGCTGCAGAGCTGTCCTCTCTGAAACCCCAGCTGGACGAGCTCGGGGTTCCTCTGTACGCTGTGGTGAAGGAGGACGTCGGCACCGAGGTCCAGAACTTCAGACCGTACTTCAAGGGGGAGATCTTCCTGGACGAAAAGGTTCACACTCTTGTTTTATGTTGTGTGTCAGGGTTATTATAGTTTTGAAATGTTTAGTTTTTATTTTTTATTTTATTTTTCAGTTTGCTTTTTTAATTTCAGTTTAGTTTTAGTTAGTTCATCAAGTGATTTAGTAGTTTCAGTTTAGTTTTTCAGGTATTAAGAGAAAGCATTGACTTGTAGAAGCTGAAAAGGATGAAATAATGTGTGACACCAAATATGTTTTATCATCAAGTCCTTTTTAAATTTCATTCTTTAACCACGAAGCATAGCGGCTGCTGCAGGACAGGAAGTCATGAAGCTCAATTTATCTGCAATTCAGTTTAGTTTAAGTTTTACATTGTTCGTTGTAGTTTTTTTAGTTTTCGTTTTTATTTTTATTTCAGTTAACTAAATTATTTTTTCATTGCTACTTTTAGTTTTAGTTAACTATAATAACCCGTGTGTGTGTGTGTGTGTGTGTGTGGTCGGGTTTTCCTTCAAACCAGATCCATCCAGTTTCTCTTTAACACACTGAAGTCTTTGAGAATCTGTGAAAAATCAGTTTAGATCTGCATGAAGCATTCACAGCAGGGTTATTGTAGTTAACAAAAACTAAGGCTAAAACTAGCAATGAAAAGATAATTTGGTTAACTGAAATTAAAATAAAAACTACAATGAACAATGTAGAACTAACTAAACTGAATTGCAGATAAATTCAGCTTCGTTACTTCCTGTCCTGCAGCAGCCGCTATGCTTCGTGGCTAAAGAATGAAATTAAAAAGGACTTGATGATAAACTATATTTCATCCTTTTCAACTTCTACAAGTCAAGACTTTCTCTTAATACCTGAAAACACTCAAACTAAGACTAAATAAAAACTAAACTGAAACTACTAACTCACTTGTTGAACTCACTAAAACTAAACTGAAATAAAAAAGCAAACTGAAAAACTAAAGAAAAATAAAAACTAAAGAAAATTTCAAAACTATATAATAACCATGATTCACAACTTCTTCTTCTTCCTCTTTCTTCTTCTTCTTCTATTGCAGAGACGCTTTTATGGTCCCCGTGAGCGAAAGATGGGTCTCCTGGGGTTCCTGCGTGTCGGGGTTTGGTTGAACGGCTTGAGGGCCTTCCAGAAGGGCTTCATGGGGAACGTTTTAGGGGAGGGGTTTGTCCTCGGTGGGGTCTTCGTCATTGGGAGAGGACAGCAGGTAGAAATAACCATCCTTACACAATTGGCACAAAACTTATCAAATGATCTGAGGATAACTTGTTTTTGTTGTTTCCTTCTAGGGAATTCTGCTGGAGCACAGAGAGATCGAGTTTGGAGATAAATTCAACCGTGAAGATGTGATCCAAGCTGCCAGGAGGATACCACAGGAACTTCTTTCTCTGGAAAACAAATAATGCTTTTGTATTATTAGAAACTCGTGGCTGTAAAACAAAAAAAAAAAGCAAGCATCTGACAGTCTCGTATATTGTAGATTGCAGAGAATAATATATTAGTTAAAAGTGAAATGTGAAACTTGATGTCTGATAATGACTTAAAAAAAACTAAAGGAAGTGCACAATACTGGTTAGTACTGGTTACTATGGCGACCAGGATGCATTTAGTGGTCTGACTGGTTCAGTATGAGGCTCCAAGTGTTGTTAATGATGGTTTGACTTTAAACTCGATAGAGGAAGCAGACTTGATGTCTAACACTGTGTTTTGTTTGTTTTCATACTGTGTTTGTGATACCACGATGTCACCTTGGGAGCAAAGAACCAATAAAAACCCGTCTTTGCACCGCAGCACAGCTTGTTTTCATTATGATTCACTGCTTGGATGAAGTTACTCGTGTGAATTTCACCAAGTTGAAGGGTGGGATTCTTTACTTGTTTTTTTTTTGTTTTTTTTTCCCTCTCTCTTTTTTGGTTTTTGCAGCCAGTATCATATCCAATCCATCTACTTTCCTTTCCTGCAGGGGTTTTTGTCCTCAGTCAGTGCTATATGAGAGCTCCCGCCCCCGTTTGTACAAAACAAAGTCCTTTTTTGGTGCCTTTGCATTCCAGGATCAGAAATACTGAAGTCTGTGTTCAGCATGAATAACTTACAGCTCTGACTGGATATTTAATACATCATGGAAACAGGTTAGTGTCTGGTTTAACATGTCATAGATTGTATAAAAAGCTATGTACTGTATTTTTAGCTGTGGATGCATGCTGCTGCTTTTTCCCATTTTTAAGGCTGGGTCATTAATAACTGGTTTGTATGAAGGCAATGCTCATTAATCTCTAATCTCTAATGGGGCTAATCCAGTTTACTGTGTTTATTTCTGCACTGAGAAAAGTAATGAGGAAAAAAACCCAGCAGCTGAATCTCCCACATGAAGGATGTAGTCCTAGAAATATGCTCTCTACTTATTTTTCTCTTTCCCTTTTTAGAGTAAATTTTCATACTTGCACATTAAAGTTAGTTTGAATTTGAGAGAAAAACACACAAAGCTTCACTTTTTCTTCTTCTCCTCTTTTTAAAACTGAAATATTAAACTCATAAGCAACAAAAGCAAAGTGAAATTAACCATATGTTTGTATTGGCACCATTAAAAGTATGCAGGATTAGTTATTAGAAGTTCCTGTATGCATTGGATCACTGAGTTACTTTTAATACTTAAGAAAACTTTAAAATATGTTGATTCTCAGGGCAAGTTCTCAAGTGTTTCTTTGGGCACCGTTGCTGCTGTAACTTTTGGCCTAGACCTTATCAAACACACCAGTGATGACCGTTAAACTGACAAAACACACTTCTTTTTTCCCCCCTTGTCTATTAATGGAGCTGAGTCATTGCATTGTGTTGCACTGAGTCATTCTGAGCTAAAGTTCAGCTTGATATCTTCCCTGTTATAGATGTGCAGAAGCAGCTTTTTTTTGCATTTTGAAACAGAAGAAATGTGGTTAAAGTTGCACAAAGTCAGAAGAGACACTACAAGGCATTTGATTTGTATTACAGGGTCCAGTATTTGCATATGACTCATGACTCCTCCTCAGCTATTCTGTGACCCTTCGCCTATTTACTAAAATAAGTATCACATGCAACAGATATTTATGCAGCTTGCAAAGATTCATTTGTTTTCCTTGCTCTCCAGAGCTCGCTTCCACCCTGAATGGAGAGCTGTTCAGTGTGTGGTATGTGGCTCTGGCAGTCGTCGCCACACTGATGGTTGCTCTGGTTCTCGCCAACACTGACTTCTTCCTCACTGAGTCAGTCCCAGCGGCTCTGGAGGAACTGAGCAGCGCTGATCTCCAGACGACAACAGGAGGTGAACAAAGAGGAAATAAAATACAGTGTATATACAGTACAGGATAGATGGTCTGCTAGAGTTCAGAGTTCATTCTTGGAAAGGCAGCAAGTCCCTTTAGTAGCTGTTCAGGATCATATCACATGAATCAAAGTGGCTCGTTAACACTTTATTGGATTTTTATGTACACACAAGCTTAAAAACTAAGGTTTAAAATGTTAAAATCAAGAGTGGACATCATAGTGTGTTTTTTTGTGTATGATTAACATTGCTTATAGAGATATTGTTGTTGATGGCACACATTATCCATGTCAAATTTGACCCTTTTTAAAATCCGAGAACAGCAAAAACTCCCTGAATTCTTTTCTTTTAACCCTTACACACTGTTCAGGTGAAATTTGGCCCATTTTGACATTTTAAAGCCATGAAAACCCCCTAAGTGACATTCTTTAATCATGACCTTTTTGTCTAAAGTGAAAGGAATTTCAAAATGATTTATTTGTTGTGCAGCTGAGTGAGTGTTGATTGATGGTTTTAATGGTTATAATGAAACCTGCTTAATATTATAAACGGTCCGAATATGAAGAGTATGAAAGTGAAGTGACACAGAAAATACACTTTTTAAATGTTTTGCACATTTTTGGACATGATGGGTGTTCTGGGTTTATTTAAAAACAACCCAACAATCCTCATATTTTTGCACTCTTCACATTCAACAACATTTATTGAAATCATGATTTTATGTAACATCCCAGCCAGCATGTCCATATGGGCCCCACATGGGTTAAATGTGGGCTACGTGGATACTGAGTGAGCATGGGCTTCAACTGGGTCCCACCTGGTTTCAGTAACATGGGTCCCACATGTGAAGCCCACCTTGGCT
>NC_070597.1:4209068-4216568 GCF_027409825.1 Scomber japonicus | reverse complement strand
CTCCCTTCCTTCCTTCAATCTTTCCTTCCTTCCCGTCCTTCAATCTTTCCTTCCTTCCCTCCTTCAACATTTCCTTCCTTCCCTCCTTCAATATTTCCTTCCTTCCTCCCTTCCTTCCTTCAATCTTTCCTTCCTTCCTTCCTTCAATCTTTCCTTTCTTCCATCTTTCAATCTTTCCTTCATTCCTCCCTTCCTTCCTTCAATCTTTCCTTCCTTCCTCCTTTCCTTTCTTCTTTCATTCCTTCCTCCCTTCCTTCAATCCTCCCTTTCGTCCTTCTATCTTTTCATCCCCACTTCCTTCCTTCCTTCCTTCTTTCCTTTCTTCCATCTTTCATTCCTTCCCCCCTTCCTTCAATCCTCCCTTTCGTCCTTCCATCTTTTCATCCTGTCTTCTCTTCCTTCCTTCCTTTCTTCCTTCCTTCCTTCCTTCCATCCTTCCTTCCTTCCTTCAATGCACCGGCCCACATTAGATCAAATTGGGCTGTATGTGGCCATTGAATGAAGATGAGTTTGACCCCCCAATTTGATCTCATGTGGACCGGAGAAAGGGAGCAAGGACAGATGGAAGGAAGAGAAGAGAAGACAAGAAGGAAGTAAGGAAGGAAGGGAAGATCGGAAGGAAGGAAGGAAGGGAAGAAGGACTGATGGTAGGAAGGAAGGAAGGAAAAGAAGATTGGAACGAAGGAATGAAGGAAGAAAGGTAGGAAGGACAGATGGAAGGAAGAGAAGAGAAGACAAGAAGGAAGTAAGGAAGGAAGGAAGGAAGGAAGGGAAGATCAGAAGGAAGGAAGGGAGGAAGGGAAGAAGGACAGATGGAAGAAAGGAAGGAAAAGAAGATCGGAAGGAAGGAATGAAGGAAGAAAGGGTGGAAGGACAGATGGAAGGAAGAGAAGAGAAGACAAGAAGGAAGTAAGGAAGGAAGGAAGTAAGGAAGGGAAGATCAGAAGGAAGGAAGGGAGGAAGGGAAGAAGGACTGATGGTAGGAAGGAAGGAAGGAAAAGAAGATCGGAAGGAAGGAATGAAGAAAGAAAGGTAGGAAGGACAGATGGAAGGAAGAGAAGAGAAGACAAGAAGGAAGTAAGGAAGGGAAGATCGGAAGGAAGGAAGGAAGGAAGGAAGGGAAGAAGGACTGATGGAAGGAAGGAAGGAAGGAAAAGAAGATCGGAAGGAAGGAATGAAGGAAAAAAGGTAGGAAGGACAGATGGATGGAAGGAAAAGAGGAAGAAGGAAACTGGGTTGGATTGGACCTCTCGGCGGGTCGGTTCTAGCCCACGGGCCGCATGTTTGACACCCCTGCTTTAAGTTATGTTGTAGTGTATTTATGTGTGTTTTTTTTTAAATGTGATTATTTGCAC
The DNA here is from genome assembly GCF_027409825.1 of Scomber japonicus. Taxonomy (NCBI): domain Eukaryota; kingdom Metazoa; phylum Chordata; class Actinopteri; order Scombriformes; family Scombridae; genus Scomber; species Scomber japonicus. The sequence continues at coordinate 4,215,213 of NC_070597.1, read as the reverse complement.
ACTTAACTGTTGATGTTTTCCTCTGTTGGAGACTCAGACAGGTGAGAGAGATGCAACATGGGCAGCAATGGATCAAAGTGTGACTCCAGCAGGTCAAACAGTCAGCTGTCATGTCATAAAGCGGCCGGCATCGGTGAGTTAAGGATCCTCATAGCAAGCTACAGATACCACATAATGCAGATAATCATAATCATCAATAATGAAAACAAAGTACAGAAAAATAGAAAGACATAAATAAAATACTAGAATAAGAATAAGAATAATAAGAAGCATTAAATATAAGGTTGCAGCATAAAATAATGATTTGCTTTAAAATCATATAAGGACATAGAGTGCTTTAACCCTCCTGTTGTCCTCGAGTCAAGGAAGGAAGGGAGGGAGTAAGGAAGAAGGAAGGAAAGGAAGGAGGGAAGGATGGATGGAAGGGAGGAAGAAGGAAGGAAAGGAGGAAGGGATGAAAGAAGGCAGGAAAGGAGGAAGAAGGAAGGAAAGGAGGGTGGAAGGAAAGAAGGGAGGAAGAAGGAAGGAAAGAAGGGAGGAAGGAAGGAGGGAAGGATGGAAGGAAGGAAGAGGGAAGGAAGAAGGAAGGAAAGGAGGAGGGAAAGGAAGGAAGGAAGGAAAGGGGAAAGAAGGGAGGAAGAAGGAAGGAAAGGAGGGAGCAAGGAAGGAAGGAAGGAACGAAAGAAAGGAGGGAGCAAGGAAGGAAGGAAGGAAGGAAAGAAAGAAGGAAGGAAAGGAGAGAAGAAGGAAGGAAGGAAAGGAGGGAAGGATGGAGGGAGAAAGGAAAAGAGGAAAAGAGGAAGGAAGGAAGGAAGGAAGGTAGGAGGGAAGTAAAGAAGGAGGCAGGGAGGACAGACGAAAGGAAGGAAGGAAAGGAGGAAGGAAGGAAGGAAGGAAGGAAGGAACAGTCAAAACCGATGGGGTCATTGATCCTTCTTCCCTTCTTCAACAGTTCCAGTATGCAGGGCACCCAGAGGACCAGCTGCCTGAGGCTCCCCTTCCTTCTGCTGTATGCCGCTGTAGTCGCCTCCCCCCGGAGCTGAAAGCGGACCCTGCCGCCGGCCTCCATGGCTCACTCGTCAGACCCGTCCCGCAGGGAGAAGCCCCCACAGGGGTCGCAGGGGTCGCACACGGCTACACGCCACCTCTTACGGAAGAAGGAGCAGCGCCGGCGGGGAATCCGATCCTGCTCGCCGATGGGCCGGGTCATCCTCATCAACTCGCCGGTGGATGGTGAGGAAGCAGCCGGACTTCCTGTGAAACACGTAGTAACATCTAGAGAGAGAGATAGCACTCAATCATTTAGGTTTATAAAGAAACATTTAGAAACTTTCCTTCCTTTCCTTCCTTCCTCCTTCTCTCTTTCTTTCCTCCCCCTACCTTCCTCCCTTCCTTCTTTCCTTCCTTCCTCCCTTTCTACCTCCCTCCTTCCTTCTTTCCTCTGTCCTTCGTTCCCCCCTCCCTCCCTTCTACCTTCCTTTCTTCTTTCCTTACCTCCTGTCCTTCCTCCCTCCTTTCCTTCCTTCCTTTCCTTCCTTCTTTCCTTTCCTTCCCTCCCTTCCTTCCTCCCTTCTTTCCTACTTCCCTTCCTCCCTCCTTTCCTTTCTTTTCCTTCCCTTCCTTCCTTTCCTCCCTTCCTCCTTCTCTTTGTCTTACCTCCCCCTTCCTTCCTCCCTTCCTTCCTTCCTCCTTTCCTTTCCTTTCCTTTCCTTTCCTTTCCTCCCTTCCTTCCTCCCTCCTTTCCTACTTTCCTTCCTCCCTCCCTTCCTCCCTCCCTTACTCTCTTCCTTCTTTCCTCTGTCCTTCTTTCCTTCCTTCCTCCCTTCCTATTTCCCTTTCTATCTCCCTCCCTCCCTCCTTCCTTCTTTCCTCTGTCCTTCTTTCCCCCCTCACTCCTCCCTCCTACCTTCCTTCCTCCCTCCCTCATACCTTCCTTACTCTCTTCCTTCTTTCCTCTGTCCTTCTTTCCTTCCTTTCTCCCTTCCTATTTCCCTTTCTACCTCCCTCCCTCCCTCCTTCCTTCTTTCCTTTCCTTTCCTCCCTTCCTTCCTCCCTCCTTTCCTACTTTCCTTCCTCCCTCCCTTCCTCCCCTTACCTTCCTCCCTTCCTTCTTTCCTCTGTCCTTCTTTCCTTCCTTCCTCCCTTCCTATTTCCCTTTCTACCTCCCTCCCTCCTTCCTTCTTTCCTTTCCTTTCCTCCCTTCCTTCCTCCCTCCTTTCCTACTTTCCTTCCTCCCTCCCTTCCTCCCCCTCCCTTCCTCCCTTCCTTCTTTCCTCTGTCCTTCTTTCCTTCCTTCCTCCCTTCCTATTTCCCTTTCTACCTCCCTCCCTCCTTCCTTCTTTCCTATCCTTTCCTTTCCTTTCCTCCCTTCCTTCCTCCCTACTTTCCTACTTTCCTTCCTCCCTCCCTTCCTCCCTCCCTTACTCTCTTCCTTCTTTTCTCAGTCCTTCTTTCCTTCCCACCTCCCTTCCTATTTCCCTTTCTATCTCCCTCCCTCCCTCCTTCCTTCTTTCCTTTCCTCCCTTCCTTCCTCCCTCCTTTCCTACCTTCCTTCCTCCCTCCCTTACTCTCTTCCTTCTTTCCTCTGTCCTTCTTTCCTTCCTTTCTCCCTTCCTATTTCCCTTTCTACCTCCCTCCCTCCCTCCTTCCTTCTTTCCTCTGTCCTTCTTTCCCCCCTCCCTCCTCCCTCCTACCTTCCTTCCTCCCTCCCTCATACCTTCCTTCTTTCCTCTGTCCTTCTTTCCTTCCTTCCTCCCTTCCTATTTCCCTTTCTTCCTCCCTCCCTCCTTCCTTCTTTCCTTTCCTTTCCTTTCCTTTCCTTTCTTCCCTTCCTTCCTCCCTCCTTTCCTACTTTCCTTCCTCCCTCCCTTCCTCCCTCCCTTACTCTCTTCCTTCTTTCCTCTGTCCTTCTTTCCTTCCTTCCTCCCTTCCTATTTCCCTTTCTATCTCCCTCCCTCCCTCCTTCCTTCTTTCCTCTGTCCTTCTTTCCCCCCTCCCTCCTCCCTCCTACCTTCCTTCCTCCCTCCCTCATACCTTCCTTCCTCCCTTCCTTCTTTCCTTTTTTTCCTCCTCTTTTCCTACTTTCCTTCCTCCCTTCCTTGTTTCTTTCCTCCTTCCCTTCCTCCCTTCCTTTTTCCAACGTCTAGAGAGAGAGATGACACTCAATCATTTAGGTTTATAAGTCTAAGGAAACATCATTTAGAAATTTGAGCCTGATTATATTTGACCAGTTAACCTTTGTGTCGTTCCTTCTTTCCTTCCTTTCCTTCCTTCTTCCTTCTCTCTTTCTTTCCTCCCCTATCTCCTCCCTTCCTTCTTTCCTCTGTCCTTCTTTCCTTCCTTCCTCCCTTCCTATTTCCCTTTCTACCTCCCTCCCCCCCTCCTTCCTTCTTTCCTTTCCTCCCTTCCTTCCTCCCTCCTATCCTACTTTCCTTCCTCCCTCCCTCCCTCCCTTACTCTCTTCCTTCTTTCCTCTGTCCTTCTTTCCTTCCTTTCCCCCTTCCTATTTCCCTTTCTACCCCTCCTTCCTCCTTTCCTTTCCTTTCCTTTCCTCCCTTCCTTCCTCCCTCCTTTCCTACTTTCCTTCCTCCCTCCTTTCCTACTTTCCTTCCTCCCTCCCTTCTCCCCCTACCTTCCTCTTTCCTTCTTTCCTCTGTCCGTCTTTCCTTCCTTCCTCCCTTCCTATTACCCTTTCTATCTCCCTCCCTCCCTCCTTCCTTCTTTCCCTTTCCTTTCCTCCCTTCCTTCCTCCCTCCTTTCCTACTTTCCTTCCTCCCTCCCTTCCTCCCTCCCTTACTCTTCCTTCTTTCCTCAGTCCTTCTTTCCTTCCTTCCTCCCTTCCTATTTCCCTTTCTATCTCCCTCCCTCCCTCCCTCCTTCCTTCTTTCCCCCCTCCCTCCCTCCCTCCTTCCTTCTTTCCCCCTCCCTCCCTCCCTCCTACCTTCCTTCCTTCCCTTCCTTCTTTCCTTTCCTCCCTTCCTCCTCCCTCTTTTCCTACTTTCCTTCCTCCCTTCCTTCTTTCCTTTCCTCCTTCCCTTCCTCCCTTCCTTTTTCCTCCGTTCCTTCTTTCCTCTGTCCTTCTTTCCTTCCTTCCTCCCTTCCTATTTCCCTTTCTATCTCCCTCCCTCCCTCCTTCCTTCTTTCCTCTGTCCTTCTTTTCCCCCTCCCTCCTCCCTCCTACCTTCCTTCCTCCCTCCCTCATACCTTCCTTCCTCCCTTCCTTCTTTCCTTTTCTTTCCTCCCTCTTTTCCTACTTTCCTTCCTCCCTTCCTTGTTTCCTTTCCTCCTTCCCTTCCTCCCTTCCTTTTTCCTCCGTTCCATCCTTCCTTAACTCAGCTGCTAACTCGGTGGCTAGCTCGACGGCTAGTTCGGCTGCTAACTCGGCGGCTAGCTCAGCGGCTAACTGAGCTAACTGTAGACTGTAGTAGTAGTAGTGTGTGCTGAATGTATTTATACCTCTACAGCAGCAGGGGCGGGTTTATGCTAATCACTAAATCCTGAATACAGAAATGTTGAAACAGTTTGTGAAGCCTAGCTCCACAATTCAAATCTAAATGGTTGAAATGCTTTTTACACCTTTTTTAGAAATACATTTATGACCTATTTAATGTGTTTAGAAGAAAATATCTGAATTCACTTTACACGGTCTTTAAACATCACGAGTATGTGTTTGTTTTTTATTTCCAGGTGGAGATGACTGCGAGGACCTCCACACAATCACGGTGGATAAGAGCGTGGATGGAAAGCTCGGCTTCAGCGTGCGCGGCGGCTCCGAGCACGGACTCAGCATCTTCGTCAGTAAGGTGGAGGATGACAGCACGGCAGGTAACAGCTGGAGCACATGTGAGCTGATGATGATGATGATGATGATGATGATGATGATGATGATGATGATGATGATGGTGGTTTGTGTTGAGCTTGATCCTGATATAAGTGTGTGTGTGTGTGTGTGTGTGTGTGTGTGTGTGTGTGTGTGTGTGTGCAGAGGAGGCGGGTCTGCTCGTAGGAGATAAGCTGGTGGAGGTGAACGGCATCAGTCTGGAGAGCATCACCATGAGCAGCGCTGTGAAGGTGCTGACAGGAAGTAACAGGCTGAGGATGGTGGTGAGACGAGTGGGAAAAGTCCCCGGCATCCGCTACTCCAAGGAGAAAACCACCTGGTAAACCCCCCCCCCCAAAAAAAATTAGAGTTATGAGCAACTGTGGCTCAAAAGATAACACCTTTTATACTCAATTAATAGTTTATGCTACCTCTGGTGTTCCCCACTTCCTGTTTTTATTAAGTCAAGGAAGGAAGGAAGGAAGGAAGGAAGGAAGAGAATACAGGAAGGACAGCTGGAAGGAAGAGAAGACAAGAAGGAAGGAAGGAAGGAAGAAGAAAGAAGACAAGAAAGAAAGGAAGGAAAAGAAGGAAGGGAGGAAGGAAAGACGGAAGGAGGGAGGAAGGAAGGAAGAAAAAGAAGACAGGAAAAGGTTGGAAGGACAGATGGAAGGAAGGAAGAAAGGTAGGAAGGACGGAAGGAAAAGACGAAAGGTAGGAAGGAAGGAAGGAAGGAAGGAAGGAAGGAAAAGACGAAAGGTAGGAAGGAAGGAAGGAAGGAAGGAAGGAAGGAAAAGAAGAAAGGTAAGAAGGAGGTAAAAGAAGAAAGGTAGGAAGGAAGGAAGGAAAAGAAGACAAGGAGGAAGGGAGGAAGAAAGGACCGACAGAAGGAAGGAAGGAAAAGAGGAAGAAGGAAACTGGGCCGGATTGGACCTCTCTGCGGCCGGTTCTGGCCCACGGGCCGCATGTTTGACACCCCTGATGTAGAGTAATGTCTCCTGTGTGTGTGTGTTCAGGGTTGACCTGATCCACAGGCGTATGGTGGTGGAGGAGAGCGGACGGACTCCTTCAGACGCCAGCTCAGGAAACGCTCTGCAGAGGATCGTCCACCTCTACACCACCTCCGACGACTACTGCCTCGGCTTCAACATCCGAGGAGGGAAAGAGTTCGGTCTGGGGATCTACGTCTCCAAGTATGTACTCACACATGGAGAGGAGGCTCCTCTACTGTTCCTTCCTTCCTTCCTTCCTTCCTTCCTTCCTTGCTTCTTCCTCCCTCCTTCCTTCCTCCCTCCTTTCCTTCCTCCCTCCCTCCTTTCTTTCCTT
>NC_070597.1:4150438-4208568 GCF_027409825.1 Scomber japonicus | reverse complement strand
GTACGTACTCACACATAGAGAGGAGGCTCCTCTACTGTTCCTCCCTCCCTTCCATCCTTCCTTCTTTCTTCTTCCTTCCTTACTTCCTTCCTTCCTTCCTTCCTTCCTTCCTTCCTTCCTTCCTCCTTTCCTTCCTTCCTTCCTTCCGTCCTTCCTTCTTTCTTCTTCCTTTCCTTCCTTCTTCCTCCCTTCCTTCCTTCCTTCCTTCCTCCCTCCTTTTCGCCCTTCCTCCTTTCCTTCCTTTCCATCTTTCCTTCCTTCCTCCCTTCCTTCTTCCTCCCTCCCTTCCACCCTCCCTCCTTCATTTCCTCCCTTCCATCCTTCCTCCCTCCCTTCCTTGCTTCTTCCTCGCTCCCTTCCTTCCTTCTTCCTCCCTCCCTTCCATCCTTCCTTCCTCCCTCCCTTCCTCCCTTCTTCCTCCCTCCTTTCTTTCCTTCTTCCTCCCTTCCTTCCTTCTTCCTCCCTCCCTCCCTCCTTTCCTTTCTTCTTCCCTCCTTCCTTCCTTCTTCCTTCCTCCCTCCCTTCCTTCCTCCCTTCCTTCCTTGACTCGAGGACAACAGGAGGGTTAAATACTATCTATCGTTGTCTCAGACTGGATCCCGGCGGTCTGGCCGAGCAGAACGGGATCAAGATGGGAGATCAGATACTGGCGGCCAACGGAGTGAGCTTTGAGGACATCAGTCACAGCAGTGCTGTGGAGGTGCTGAAGAGCCACACGCACATCATGCTGACCATCAAGGTGAGGAGGAGGAGGAGGAGGAGGAGGAAGGAGGGAGGAGGAGGAAGAGGAAGAGGAGGAGGAGAGGGAGGAAGAGGAAGAGGAGGAGGAGGGAGAGGAAGAGGGAGAGGAAGAGGAAGAGGAGGAGGAGGGAGAGGAGGGGGAAGAGGAGGAGGAGGAAGAGGAGGAGAGGGAAGAGGAGGAAGAGGAGGAGGAGGAGGGAGGAGGAGGAGGAAGAGGAGGAGGAGGATGAGGAAGAGGAGGAAGGGGAGGAGGAGGGAGAGGAGGAGAGGGAAGAGGAGGAGGAGGAGGGAGAGGAGGAGGGAGAGGAGGAGGAGGAGGAGGAGAGGGAAGAGGAGGAGAGGGAAGAGGAGGAAGAGGAGGAGGGAGGATGGAGAGGGAGGAGGAGGAGGAAGGAGGGAGGAGAAGGAGGAGGAGGAGGAGGGAGAGGAAGAGGAGGAGGAGAGGGAAGAGGAGGAAGAGGAGGAGGAGGGAGAGGTGGAGGGAGAGGAGAGGGAGGAGGAGGATGAGGAAGAGGAGGAGGAGGACGAGGGAGAGGAGGAGGAGGAGGGAGGAGGAAGGAGGGAGGAGAAGGAGGAGAGGGAAGAGGAGAAGGAGGAAGAGGAGGAGGAGGAGGGAGGAGGAGGAGGAAAAGGAGGAGGAGGATGGAGAGGGAGGAGGAGGAGGAGGAGGATGAGGAAGAGGAGGAAGGGGAGGAGGAGGAGAGAGGAGGAAGGAGGGAGGAGAAGGAGGAAGAGGAAGAGGAGGAGGAGGGAGAGGAGGGGGAAGAGGAGGAGGAGGGAGAGGAGGAGGAGGAGGAGGAGGAGGAGGAAGAGGAGGAGGAGGAGGTGGAGGGAGAGGTGGAAGAGGGAGAGGAGGAGGGAGAGGAGGGAGAGGATGGGGAAGAGGAGGAAGAGGGAGAAGAGGAGGGAGAGGAGGAGGAGGAGGAGGAAGATGAGGAGGAGGATGGAGAGGGAGGAGGAGGAGGAGGATGAGGAGGAGGAGGAGGATGAGGGGGAGGAGGAGGAGAGAGGAGGAGGAAGAGGAGGAGGAGGAAGGGGAGGAAGAGGAGGAGGAGGAGGAGGAGGAGGAGGGAGGAATGATCATGCTAACCCTCAGTTAAAATGACCTGTGGAGCATTAACTCTCTGACCTGCTGCCTACCTTTCATCTTTAATTCTGTGTGTGTGTGTGTGTGTGTGTGTGTGTGTGTGTGTGTGTGTGTGTGTGTGTGTCTCTGTGTGTGTGTGTGTGTGTGTGTGTCAGGGCCGACAGCTGGCATGCAGTCGTAATATTCCTCGCTCACTTTACTTGTCGGAGCTTGGGTTTCTCGCTGTGAGAAACAGCCAGAGAGCCGTGTGCATTATTCACCAGGCAGCCGGGATCGGGTGCTGATCACAGCGTGGAGCGTCTGTGTGTGTGTGTGTGTGTGTGTGTGTGTGTGTGTCGCTCTGTGTGTGTGTGTCGCTCTGTGTGTGTGTGTCGCTCTGTGTGTGTGTGTGTCGCTCTGTGTGTGTGTGTGTGTGTGTCGCTCTGTGTGTGTCTCTCTCTCTCTCTCTCTCTCTCTCTCTCTCTGTGTGTGTGTGTGTCTGTCTGTGTGTCTGTGTGTGTGTGTGTGTGTGTGTGTGTGTGTGTGTGTCTGTCTGTGTGTCTGTGTGTGTGTGTGTGTGTGATTGTGTGTGTGTCTATGTGTGTCTGCGTGTGTGTGTGTGTGTCTGTGTGTGTGTGTGTGTGTGTGTGTGTGTGTGTGTGTCTCTTTCTCTGTGTGTCTATATGTGTGTGTGTGTGTGTGTGTGTGTGTGTGTGTGTGTGTGTGTCTCTTTCTCTGTGTGTCTATATGTGTGTGTCTGTGTGTGTGTGTGTGTGTGTGTGTGTCGGGATCCCTCACATTCACCTTCGCCTTCTTGGAAACCAAAACACACACACACACACACACACACACACCTATCAAAGGAAACTAAAAAGTCTTAAAACAAGAGAAGCATGTTTAACTTTCTGAGGATGAGGATGAGGATGAGGAAGAGGATGAGGAAGAGTTTCGGGTCTCTGTGGTTCTAGTGTTCCTCTTTTATCAAATATAGAGATCCTATAAAAGTTTTAAAGGTCCGGACTGTTGCTCATTTGCATATCTGTGGTCATATCTCCACAGGAAGCAGGACGATACCCTGCCTATAAGGAGATGGTGGCAGAGTACCGGTGGCTCAATAAGTGTATGTATCTGTCTTTGTTCCTCAAGGGTTTCATTAACTTTAAAAGCTTTTAGTCCAGGGGTGTCAAACATGAGGCCCGTGGGCCAGAACCGGCCTGCCGAGAGGTCCAATCTGGCCCAGTTTCCTTCTTCCTCTTTTCCTTCCTTCTTTCCGTCCTACCTTTCTTCCTCCCTTCCTCCTTGTCTTCTCTTCCTTCCTTCCTTCCATCCATCTGTCCTTCCTACCTTTCTTCCCCCCTGTCTTATTTTCCTTCCTTCCTTCCTTCCTTCCGTCTGTCCTTCCATCTGTCCTTCCTTCCTTCTGTCTGTCATTCCAACCTTTCTTCCTCCCTTCCTCCTTGTCTTCTTTTCCTTCCTTCCTTTCTTCTTTTTCTTCTTTCCTTCCTTCCTTCCTTTTCTTCCTTCCTACCTTTCTTCTTTTTCTTCCTTCCTTCCTTCCTTCTTTCCTTCAGTCTATCCTTCCTACCTTTCTTCCTCCCTTCTTTCCTTCCGTCTGTCCTTCCATCTGTCCTTCCTACCTTTCTTCCTCCCTTCCTCCTTGACTTTGTTTCCTTCCTTCCTTTCTTCTTTTTCTTCCTTCCTTCATTCCGTCCTTCCTTCCTTCCTTCCTTCCTTTTCTTCCCTCCGTTGTTCCTTCCTTCCGTCTGTCCTTCCTTCCTTCCATCTGTCCTTCCTACCTTTCTTCCTCCCTGTCTTATTTTCCTTCCTTCCTTCCTTCCTTCCTTTCTTCCGTCTGTCCTTCCATCTGTCCTTCCTTCCTTCTGTCTGTCCTTCCTACCTCTCTTCCTCCTTTCCTCCTTGTCTTCTTTTCCTTCCATCCTTCCTTCCTTCCTTCCTTCCTTCCTTCCTTCCTTCCTTTCTTCCTTCCTTCAGTTTATCCTTCCTACCTTTCTTCCTCCCCGTCTTCTTTTTCTTCCTTCTTTCCTTTCATCTGTCTTCTCTTCCTTCATTCCTTACTTCTTGTCTTCTCTTCCTTCCATCTATCCTTCCTCCCTTTCTTCCTTCCTTCCATCTTTCCTTCCTGTTCTCTTCCTTCTCCTCCTTCTTTTCCTTCCATCCTTCCTTCCTTTTAATGATCCGGCCCACATGAGATCAAATTGGGCTGTTTGTGACACCTTCCACCTCTGTTTTGTATTTTACTTTATCTGTAAATATGCAAAGAACACAGCTCACTCATTAATATATTTAGATTAAATAAAGTTGGTTAATCCTCTTTTATTTCTTCCTTAGTGGCAAACGGCACTCGGAAATCTTCCTCCCAGGGCTCAGACTCGAACTCCTCGGCCTCGTCTCTGTCGTCTGGGACTCCGGTCAGCTCTCTGAGCGGCTTATCTCAGGTCATGTTTCCCCCCAGCCTGCCGTTTGGCTCGGACATGGTGGACGTCTGCATCTCCACTGAGGACCAGAGGTCAGGGTCGCCGGGTGATAGCTTTACTTTGATTTCCCCAAATTTTAGGTGATTGATCTCGAAGCAACAGAATGAAATACAAGGACTGAACAACACCATTTAGTACGTTTACCGTAATGAATGTAATATTAGTAGTTTACCGTAATGAATGTAATATTAGTAGTTTACCATAATGAATGTAATATTAGTACGTTTACCATAATGAATGTAATATTAGTGTGTTTACCGTAATGAATGTAATATTAGTAGTTTACCGTAATGAATGTAATATTAGTACGTTTACCGTAATGAATGTAATATTAGTATGTTTACTGTAATGAATGTAATATTAGTAGTTTACCGTAATGAATGTAATATTAGTCGTTTACCGTAATGACTGTAATATTAGTAGTTTACCGTAATGAATGTAATATTAGTGTGTTTACCGTAATGAATGTAATATTAGTAGTTTACCGTAATGAATGTAATATTAGTAGTTTACCGTAATGAATGTAATATTAGTGTGTTTACCGTAATGAATGTAATATTAGTAGTTTACCGTAATGAATGTAATATTAGTACGTTTACCGTAATGAATGTAATATTAGTATGTTTACTGTAATGAATGTAATATTAGTAGTTTACCGTAATGAATGTAATATTAGTAGTTTACCGTAATGACTGTAATATTAGTAGTTTACCGTAATTAATGTAATATTAGTAGTTTACCGTAATGAATGTAATATCAGTAGTTTACCGTAATGAATGTAATATTAGTGCGTTTACCGTAATGAATGTAATATTAGTAGTTTACCGTAATGAATGTAATATTAGTAGTTTACCGTAATGAATGTAATATTAGTAGTTTACCGTAATGAATGTAATATTAGTGTGTTTACCGTAATTAATGTAATATTAGTGTGTTTACCATAATGAATGTAATATTAGTGTGTTTACCGTAATGAATGTAATATTAGTAGTCTACTATAATGAATGTAATATTAGTAGTTTACCGTAATTAATGTAATATTAGTACGTTTACCATAATGAATGTAATATTAGTACGTTTACCGTAATGAATGTAATATTAGTAGTTTACCTTAATGAATGTAATTTTAGTAGTTTACCGTAATTAATGTAATATTAGTGTGTTTACCGTAATGAATGTAATATTAGTGTGTTTACCGTAATGAATGTAATATCAGTAGTTTACCGTAATGAATGTAATATTAGTACATTTACCGTAATGAATGTAATATTAGTAGTTAACCTCTTCCAGTAGAACCTGATTACATTTCATTTTGTTCTTGCAGCTTTCTGCTTGTCCAAAGACACAAAACCCTCATTTAAACCGATACCTGTTGCTCCTCTTTTCATTTACACAGTTGCACGCAATTTAGTACCCGTTTATTTGGGACCCAAATACAGACTAGACCAGACATGATCACAGTGATTTCTTTGTCCAGGTCTGAGTCCGAGCGCACTGAGACGGCCATGCAGACGGACCTTCCTTCTCAGAGGACGGCTGCAGACACCACTCGCAGTCTGGGACGCACCACTCTGCTCAAAGACACGATGATCCGCGGAGAGGAGAGCAGGGGGAGGAGCGAGTCCACGAAGACAGCCGTGCTGCTGGCGCTGAGCAGACCCAGCCGACCAATCAGCCGCTCACAGAGCCAAGTCACGGTGGCAGGTGAGGCTGAGTGGAAGTGAGAGTGGAAGTGGAAGTGGAAGTGAGAGTGGAAGTGGAAGTGAGAGTGGAAGTGGAAGTGAGAGTGGAAGTGGAGGAACATACAGAAAAGTTAAATAAATGACATAAATGACCTGTTGCTGCTACCTCCAACATAGAGATCAAGCAGAAGAAGGAGAAGAAGCAGAAAGGGAAGGATCCAGAGGTGAAGAGTCCACTGCAGCGCTCAAAGACCTTCGTCAATTTGTTGTTCAGAGGCGGACGTAAGAGAGACCCTTCGAAGGGCCGATCCAAGTCCCCGTCCGTAGACAAGACCGGCAAAGGTAGCTGCATGTTTGAATCCTCAAATCATTTAAAGGCATTTTGGGTTGAAACATTTAACCATGAAGACACAGAGAGCTCTGATTAACCCTCCTGTTGTCCTCAGGTCGAGGAAGGGAGGAAAAGAGGAAGGACGGAAGAAAGGAAGGGAGGGAGGAAAGAAGGGAGGAAGCAGGGATGGATGAAAAGAGGAAGGAAGGGATGAAGGAAGGAAAGGAAGGAAGAGAGGGAAGATGGAGGGATGGAAGGGAGGAAAGAACGAAGGGAGGGAGGGAGGAAAAGAGGAAGGAAGTAAGGAGAGCAGGAAGGGAGGAAGGAGGGATGGAAAGGAGGGAGGAAAGAAGGAAGGAAGGGAGGGAGGAAAGAAGGAAAGAAGGAAGGAGGAAAAGAGGAAGGAAGTAAGGAGAGAAGGAAGACAAGAAGGGAGGATGGAAGGAAGGGAGCAAAGAATGAAGGAAGGGAGGAAGGAGGGATGGAGGAAAAGAGGAAGGAAGTGAGGAAAAAAGTATGGAAGTAGGAGAAGAACAAAGGAAAAATGAAAGAAAGAGGATGGAAGGAAGGAATCTGACTCTGACTCTCTTCCCTTCTCGTCTCCAGAGGGCCGGCAGCTCAGTGCGACGCCTCACTCGGAGCTGCTGGGAGTGGTGGAGGGGATGTCCTGCAGGCTGCTGGCGGAGGACGAGGTGGCTGCTGTGATGAGCACATGTCGAAGGGTAAAGAAAGAGCTGCAGACAGACTGAGACAGGGAAGGTTTTATATGTCGGATCCGTCATGTTTCCATATCAGCTGGTCATCTTTAAGGTTGATGATATTCTGTTTTTCTCTAATTGTCAAATTGTTCCATAAAAAGACCGGAGCCTATGAAGCTATGAATAAGTACAAGATTATTTTCTCGATTATTTGACTGTTTCCGAAGGGCCAACTCAAATGTCTACAACTCAAACATATTCTAATATTAGTTTAGTATCATAGAAGACTAAAAATAACTAGTACATGTTCACATTTCAGAAGCTGGAACCAGAGTATGTCGTTGTATTTTTCTTTAGACAATAACTCGAGGCAAAAAATCAATTAGCAAAAATAGTTGCTAGCAAACCTGATATCTTTTTTCTTTGTGCTAAACTAGAAACTATTAAATGTGCATTAAATATAATTATATATATATATACAGTCAAGCCCGAAATTATTCATACCCCTGGCAAATTTTGACTTAAAGTTACTTTTATTCAACCAGCAAGTTGTTTTTTGACCGGAAGTGACACAGGCGACTCCAAGAAGATAAAAAGACGATGTACAAAAGGCATCATTGTGGTAAAAAAAATATTTCAGTCAGCTTTTATTTACATTTGAACAAAAAGTGGCATGTCCAAAAAGGGGTATGAATAATTTCGGGCTTGACTGTATATATATATATTGCTACAAATATTCAGTAGAACATCAAATATCCTCTGAAAATCAATCCAATAATTGCACTGTTTACTCCTAAAGGAATATAAATATCTATATAAATGGGTTTTTTTTGCCTTTAATGTAGATGGTAGAGAGAGAGACAGGAAATGGGAGGCAGAGAGGGGGGAATGTCATGCAGGATAAGACCGCTCGGCATGCGATTTGAACTGGGGTTGCCAGCAGTGAGGACTGCAGCCTCAACACATGGGGCGGGTGCTCTAGCCGAGTGACACTGACATGTTGGGAAATTACTGACCAACATTATTATTCATTTTGGTCTTTTCATGTGTTTCAGTTTTTGCCAGTAAGAAAAATATAGGAGATTTCAAGCTTGATCTTTTAAAGAACTGTTAAATAATATATATTTGGAGTCCATTTATATGTTTGTTGCAGTATGATAAGCATAAATCTACCTCTAAGTGTTGGGATCAGCTGTTACTGGCCCATTAAGGAGTCTTGTTTACAGTATTTATCTCACTTTATAACATGAGTCACTTCTCACAGGTTAACCCTCCTGTTGTGCTCCCGGGTCAAATTGACCCATCTGTTTTGACTCTTCCTTCCCTTCTTTCCTCCCTCCCTCCTTTCCTTCCTCCTTTCCCCCTCCTTTCTTCCTTCCTTACTTCCTCCCTCCTGCCTACCTTATTTCCTCCCACCCTCCTACCTTCCTTCTTTACTTACTTCTTTCCTCCGTCCTTCCTTCCTTCCTCCATCCCCCTTTCTTCCTTCCCTCCTTCCTCCCTCCCTCCCTCCCTCCTTTCCTTATTTCTCCTTGACTCGAACACAACAGGAGGGTTAAAGTAAGTAGTCAGCAGATACTCTCACCTGTTTAATAAATGGCTGATTTGATTCTTACTCTTCTAGTATGTGGCAGAGCGCTCGGTGGAGAACCTGGTGCGCCACCTGCTGGCCGTGTTGGACCGGCCCGAAAAGCTGCTGCTGCTAAGGGAGATCAGGTAAAAAGGGAGGGAGGGGGAGAGAGAGAGGGAGAGAGAGAGAGAGACAGAGAGAGAGAGAGAGAGAGAGAGAGAGAGAGAGAGAGAGAGAGGAAAAGAGGGATGGAGGAAAAGAGGAAGGAAGTAAGGAGAGATGGAAGGAAGGGAGGAAGGAGTGATGGAGGAAAAGCTGCTGCTGAGGGAGATCAGGTAAGGAGAGAGAGAGAGAGCGAGGGAAAGAGAAAGGGGGGGAGGGAGAGGGGAGAGGGAGAGATAGAGGGAGAGAAGGAGAGGTGGAGAGGGAGAGAAGGAGAGGTGGAGAGGGAGGGAGAGAGGGACAGAGAGAGAGAGAGACGGGGGAGAGGGAAAGGGGGAGAGCGAGAGGGGGAGAGAGAGAGAGTGGGAGAGAAGGAGAGGTGGAGAGGGAGAGAAGGAGAGGTGGAGGGAGAAGGAGAGAGGGGGGGGGAGAGGGGGAGAGCGAGAGAGAGAGGGAGAGGGAGAGAGGGGGGGAGAGAGATTTAAACTCTATTCAAGCAGCATATTTAAATCCAGCCGTTGAAGGTGGGAAAACAGAGGAATTACCAAAAAAAAAAAAAAAAAAAAAAAAGAACCTGGCAGACGGGGATTTAAGGATTTCACAGGATAATCATCTCAAATCCAAATGTTACACAAGAAGATACTGAAGTCTAATTAAAACCGTTTTATAATCTAACACAATAAGGAAAGAAATGACTCAGCGTTTTTTGGGTTTTTTTTTTTTTTTATTTCCCAGGATGCTTCTGCCTCCGTCTGACCTCGCTGTGTTTAACACCATGGTAACGCCTGTTGAAGAGGAAGAGCTTACGACATCCTCAAGTATCGCTCAGGTGAGTGTGATACAAAGAATTCATTCAAACAACTACAACACAAAGTCAAGTTTAATGTTTCCCCTCATCTCTCTCTTCTTTCTGTCTTTTTTTTTTTCTTTCATTAGTTTTTATTGCAGTTTTTGTTTCCATTCAACAAACACAACACAACAGCTCTTACATAGGAGATGAACATATGGCATAGTACAAGAGGTGGTGGTTCAGTTTTACAGAACCCGGATGTCGTTCAAGTGCACAACAGTCCCTTTAATAGAGTGGAGGAAAGGTCCGGTCCAATATAGTCCAAAAATGGGCGCCACACTCTGTTGAACTGATCTGGTTGTTCAAAATGCCCACATTTAGCCTCCATACAGTGTTTTTTTTCCTATTATTCATTATTCAGGTGTATTGTCAAGCTAATCCCACTGTGATCTGATATATTCTGCCACCCCGATTTTACAATCTGTGGCCCTGTGGATTCACTTGTATTAATTAAAAAGTAGTCAGAGTAGACAGAATGGGGTACCGAATAGTGTGTATAGTCCCTTCTAGTGGGTGGAGTTCTCTCCACACATCAATTAGTCCCATTTCCTGCACTGGTGTATTAATAAATTTGGTTAGATGCTTCTTGCTTCTTTTTAGGCTTGTTGTATCCAGGTTATGGTTCATGACCACATTATAATCTCCTCCACATATCAAGATACCTTCAGTTTCTATAGCAATAGTGTCAAACAGAGTTTTGAAAAAACATTTAGTGCTTTCTGGGGGGGGGGGGGGTGGGGGGGGGGTTATACATTGATCATTGTCACCATAGTATTTTCTAGCTTTCCTTTAATTAATACAAATCTCCCTTCATTGTCCCTAACTTCTTTAAGACATTCAAATTGAAGTGCATTTGTGATAAGGATAGCCACTCCCCTCTTTTGGCTGGGTCTGTAGCTACTATAACATGTATTCCTAAAACCAAAACGCTTTAACTTCTCATGCTCTTGTCTGTAGAACTGATCTACGCTGTAATGTATGACGCCGGTAAGATATTCTAGAGGGATCAGTTCAAAAATTATTTTACGCCAACCACCGACAGAGGGAATCTTGTCACTGATCCACTGCAAGAGAATATTTTTCCTAGCCGCAAACGTTAGAATATTATACGATCTTTTGTTGACTGCAGATTTTAGACGGTTACTTGGAAGACCTAGAATCAGGGATATGGGATCCATTTCTATATCAATGTGAAAAATTCTCTCCATTTCACTTAATAATAATTTCAACCCAATATCTTTGAAGTTTATGACAAGACCAGAAACAATGAGTTAAAGTTCCCACATCAGTTTTACACTTGAGACACAAAGGGGAAAGAGAGCGGTTGAAGAGGTGCCTGCGGTGAGGTGATATATGTAATCTGTGTAAAATCTTAACTTGTATTTCTCTTGTCCGAGTGCAAATTGAATCCTTTATGCAAGAGACCCACTGTTCTCATCCATGTCTTCTTTGTGTCTTTAGGTCCGAACTCCTCCTCTCGCTCCCCCATTGTCTGGCCGAGCCCCCAAACGACGCCTCATCACTCCCATCCCAGGGTTCGTATCTTTCACTTCCTGTTTATGGGAGGTTAAATTTTGATTGTAACTGGCATTTAATATAAAACGTCAGAATTTCTTAGGTCACTAGCGTCAGAAAGTCCTTACGGTCAGAACGGCCTTCCATTCATCCCTCCTTCCTCCGTCCCTGACTTCCTCTTTCCTCCTTCTCTTCCTCCCTCCTCCTTCGAGCGTCGTCAGTTGGACGGAGCATCCCTTTCCTTCCTCTTCCTTCCTCTCCTTTCTTTCCTTCCTTCCTTCCTTACTCCCTTTCTTTCCTTCCTTCCTTACTCCTTTCCATCCTCCCTCTCTCCTTCCTTCCTCCCTCCCTCCATCCTCCCTTTCTCCTTCCTTATTCCTTCCTTCCTTCCTTCCTTCCTTCCTTCCTTCCTTCCTCCCTTCCATCCTCCCTCTCTCCTTACTCCTTTCCTTCCTTCCTTCCTTCCTTACTCCTTTCCTCCCTCCCTCCCTCCTTATTCCTTTCCCTCCTTCCTCCCTCCCTCCCTCCTTAGTCCTTTCCTTCTTTCCTCCCTTCCTTCCTCCTGTCCTTCCTTAACCTGAGGACAACAGGAGGGTTAATATACCTGTGTGTGCTTCCTGCAGATTACAGAGGAGGCTTTGAGCTCCACAGTGCAGAGGAGGTGGAGAAGGAGAGCCACCTGCTGGAGGAACTAGAGAAGCTCAGCGTGTCGGCTCCTCGAGGGTCCAGACAGCGACCCCAAACCTGCAGGTCCTTCTCTCCGCTGCTGGACGTACCGGTGGACGGTTACGACTCAGATCCCAGAGACCTCAAACCCTCCTCCAGCCCGATTCTCCCTAACTGGCTTCTGACCCGCAGCAGCAACGACAACGACCCTCGCACCCCTCCTCCTCCTCTTCCTTCTCTCCGAACTGACATCGGCACGATCCGCTCCGTCCACTTCGACGAGGTTTCGCTGCACTCCGCGTCGGACAAAGGGAACGCCGCCTCCGTCAGAGGGAGGACGGCGCTTAGAAACGGCCACACGAAAGGCAAGAAGGAGAAGAGTGGAGACAGGAGTAAAGAGAGTGTGTTCACGGCTGCAGCAGAGCGCCCCTCGCAGGAGTCGGCCGCTGTTGTCACAGGTGTTCGGTTCGGGTTCGGGTTCGGGTTCGGGTCAGGTGAGAAGCGGAGAGATGAACGGACATGAAGCGTCTGCTGAGAACGGACTGAACGGAGCCGATCCGGAGCAGGAGTTCAAGCTCAAAGCCGTCAGCATCTCCAAGACCAAACAGTCTCTGGGTAAATGGGTTGGATTACTATTTAAAGTTCCTTCTTCCTTTCTTCCTTCCTTCCTTCCTTCCTTCCTTCCTTCCTTCCTTCCTTCCTCCTTTCCTTCCTTCATTCCACCTTTCCTTCCTCCCTCCCTTCCTTCCCTCCTCCCTTCCTTCCTTCCTCTTTCTTTAATTTTTCCTTTGTTCTTCCCCTCCTTTCCTTCTTCCCTCCTTCCTTCCTCCCTCCCTCCCTCCTTACTCCTTTCCTTTTCCTTCCTTCCTTCCTCCATTCCTCCCTCCCTCCCTCCGTACTCCTTCCTTCCTTCTTTCCTCCCACTCTCCCTCCTTACTTCCTTCCTTCCTTCCTCCATTCCTCCCTCCCTCCTTTCCATCCTCCCTTCCTCCATGCCTCCCTTGCTGTGAGCAACACAAATAAAATAAGAAGACATTTCAAAGAGAGATTTCTCCAAACCTGAGCAAATCAAACCAAAACAGAAGAGTGTGAGAAAATATAAAGTCTTTTAATTTTATATTCTTAAAATGTTTATTTTCAGGTATCAGTATTTCTGGTGGGATGGAGTCAAAGGTTCAACCGGTGGTGAAGATTGAGAAGATCTTTCCTGGAGGAGCCGCATCCACCTGTGAAGTACTCAAGGTCATTTAATAATAATAATAATAATAATAATAATAATAATCATCATTATTATTATTATTATACAGAAGCGTATTGCCTTCACTTGAATAACATATATGAATAACTTCAAGGTAATTTATTTTTATGTTTGGTTTTTTGGGCTAATTTTTTTTGTGAGTTTAGAGGGCGTTCAAAACATTGGACACATTCACTCTTTATTGAGAGCTCGATGTGATGGAAGCAAACATGACCTGCTTGTTTAGTTTAATCAAGTTTTACTTTGATCTGGGTTTAAGACACTGGGAGATCGTCCTGTCTTTAAGTCATATAGATGATATATTACTATTAGTTAGAAAGTTGAAGACGGGGGCATATGTGCGGAGCAGGAGTCACCATAGATGGGAGTCACTTGCAGGTTGGATGTTCTTGCGAGATTAAGTATCTCGATAATTCAGAGAAAAAAAGCGGAGAGATGAACGGACATCAGACGTCTGCTGAGAACGGACTGAACGGATCCGATCCTGAGCAGGAGTTCAAGCTCAAAGCCGTCAGCATCTCCAAGACCAAACAGTCTCTGGGTAAATGGGTTTGATTCGCTTCTAACAGTCACAATCACATTATTATTAGTAAGGAGAGAAGGCAGGAAGGAAGGAAAGGAGTAAGGACGAAAAGAGGAAAGAATTTAGGAGAAAAGGAAGGGAGGAAGCAAAGGAGGAAGGAAGGAAACAAAGAAAGGAGTAAGGAGGAAAAGAGGAATGAAGTAAGGAGAGAAGGAAGGGAGGAAGGAAAGAAGGAAGGGAGGAAGGAAAGAAGGGAGGAAGGAGGGACGAAGGGAAGGAAGGAAGGAAGGTAAAGAGGAAGGAAGTAAGGAGAGAAGGCAGGAAGGAAGGAAAGGAGTAAGGACAAAAAGAGGAAAGAATTTAGGAGAGAAGGAAGGGAGGAAGCAAAGGAGGAAGGAAGGAGGGACGAAGGGAAGGAAGGAAGGAAGGAAGGAAAAGAGGAAGGAAGTAAGGAGAGAAGGAAGGGAGGAAGGAAAGAAGGAAGGAAGTATCTCGATAATTCAGAGAAAAAAATTACCCCGAAAAACAGAAAAATAAATTAAAAAAATAAATAATAAATAATAAATAATATTTTTTTTTTAATTCAAGTGAATATACGCTTCCGTATAATAATAACTAATAATTTTATTTGTATAGCACCTTTAACACACAAAGCAAGGAAGTACAATACAACACACAGACACACACAACACAGAGAGCAGTAATAAGGCCGACATTAACAAGATGAAAGAAGACAATGAAATATATAATAAGGAGATGATGAAAATGTAATAAAGTAAAATAAGATAATGTAAAATGAAATAAAAAGACAGTAACAATTAACAAACATCATCATATAAAAGCTAATCTATAGAAATGAGTTTTAAGAAGTGATTTCAAATAGTTCTGTGAGTTTTATTTTGAAGGTAGAGAGTAGAGTAAAAACATATGGAGAGTCTGATTTAAACCTGCTATATGATGAAAATGTAATAAAAATAAATAAATAAAATGAAATAAAAAGACAGTAACAATGAACAAACATCATATAAAAGCTAATCTGTAGAAATAAATTTTAAGAAGTGATTTAAAATAATTCTGTGACTTTTATTTTGAAGGTACAGTAGACAGTAGAGTAAAGACATTAGCAGGATGTGATTTAAACCTGCTTTATATATATTTAACATGACTGTGTGTCTGCAGGCTGGATTCGAGCTGGTGTCCGTCGACGGAGTCTCGCTGCACGGAGTCACGCATCAGCACGCCGTCGACATCATCCGAAAAGCCTTCAGCAACAAGGCCAAAGACCCCATGGTGTTCGTGGTCCGAGTCCCCAAAGACCTCTTAAAAGGACACTGAGACAATCCTGGAAACCCTGAGAACAGGAAAATACCTTCCTAGGATTAACCCTCCTGTTGTCCTCAGGTCAGGGGAGGACAGAAGGAAGGAAGGAAAAGAGGAAGGAAGTAAGGAGAGAAGGCAGGAAGGAAAGAAAGAAAGGAAGGAGTAAGGAGGGAAAGAGGAAGGAAATAAGGAAAGGAGGAAGGAAAGGAAGGAAGGAAAGAAAGAAAGGAGTAAGGAGGAAAAGAGGAAGGAAATAAGGAAAGGAGGAAGGAAAGGAGTAGGGAGGGACGAAGGAAGGGAGGAAGGAAAGAAGGGAGGGAGGAAGGAAGGAAAGGAGTAGGGAGGGACGAAGGAAGGGAGGAAGGAAGGAAGGAAGGAAGGGAGGGAGGAAGGAAGGAAAGGAGTAAGGACGAAAAGAGGAAGGAATTTAGGAGAGAAAAGGAAGGGAGGAAGGAAGGAAAGATGGAAGGAGTAGGGAGGGACGAAGTAAGGGAGGAAGGAAGGACAGAAGGAAAGGAGTAAGGACGAAAAGAGGAAGGAATTTAGGAGAGAAGGAAGGGAGGAAGGAAGGAAAGATAGAAGGAGTAGGGAGGGACGAAGGAAGGAAGGAAGGAAGGATGGAAGGAGGAGGGAGCAAAGAAAGAGGTTAGGAAGGGAAGAAGGAAAGAAAAATTAAACCTCCTTTGCTTCTTCAAAGTAAGGAGAGAAGGAAAGAAGGAAGGAAAGAAGGAAAGGAGTAGGGAGGGACGAAGTAAGGGAGGGAGGAAGGAAGGAAGGAAGTAAGGAGAGAAGGAAGGGAGGAAGGAAAGATGGAAGGAGTAGGGAGGGACGAAGTAAGGGAGGGAGGAAGGAAGGAAGGAAGTAAGGAGAGAAGGAAGGGATGAAGCAAAGGAGGAAGGAAGGAAAGAAAGGAGGAAGGAGGAAAAGAGGAAGGAAGGAAGTAAGGAGAGAAGGAAGGGAGGAAGGAAGGAAGTAAGGAGAGAAGGAAGGGAGGAAGGAAAGATGGAAGGAGTAGGGAGGGAGGAAGGAAAGAAGGAAAGGAGTAGGGAGGGACGAAGGAAAGAAGGAAAGGAGTAGGGAGGGACGAAGGAAACAAGGAAAGGAGTAGGGAGGGACAAAGGAAAGAAGGAAAGGAGTAGGGAGGGACAAAGGAAGGAAGGAAGGACAGACTGAAGGAAGGGTTAGGTTACATTTTGCCATTTTTAAGTCTAAAAGTTGGGACTCTATCAGATGACAGGAAGTAACAGGAAGCAGATGAAGAGAGTGGCAGTTTATAAAAAAGGAATATTGTCACATTTTTACGCCCCTGATGCCTTTTAGTTTATCTCTTTATCTCAGGGGGGTCAAACTCATCTTCATTCAAGGGTCACATACAGCCCAGTTTGATCTGATGTGGGCCGGTGCATTGAAGGAAGGAAGGAAGGAAGGAAGGAAGGAAGGAAGGAAGAGAAGACAGAATGAAAAGATGGAAGGACGAAAGGGAGGATTGAAGGAAGGGCGGAAGGAATGAAAGATGGAAGTAAGAAAAGAAGGAAGGAAGGAAAGATTGAAGGAAGGAAGGGAGGAATGAAGGAAGGAAAGATTGAAGTGAGGAATGAAGGAAAGATTGAAGGAGGGGAAGGAAGGATAGACTGAAGGAAAGATTGAAGGAAGGAAGGGAGGAAGGAAGGAAGGAAAGATTGAAGTGAGGAATGAAGAAAAGATTGAAGGAGGGGAAGGAAGGATAGACTGAAGGAAAGATTGAAGGAAGGAAGGAAGGAAGCAAGGAAAGATTGAAGGAAGGGAGGAAGGAAGGAAGGAAAAATTGAAGGAAGGAAGGGAGGAAGGACAGATGGATGTAACGAAGGAGTGAACGACAGATGGTAGGAAGAGAAGACAGGACAGAAAGAAAGAAAGAAAGAAAGAATAGATAAAGTGGGCCGGATTGGACTCCTCGGCGGGCCGGTTCTGGCCCACGGGCCGCATGTTTGACCCCCCTGCTTTATCTGGAACCAGGAGCCAACCAGGATCAGCAGTGTGAGTTTGTACTTGTGATTTTTTAAATAATGCCTGACAAACTAACTGTAACTGTAGTGCCTTTTTTAAAACTAAACAACCCCCCCCCATACAACCCCAACCCCCCTTTGACTTGATGTAAAATAGTTTTGACACCATGCTGTTCACGTTTTGACCTGAAGGGGGCAGACATTGTCACGTTTCTGTACTGAATCTTTTTTTTTTGACGTCCCACCAAATTAAAAGCATCACCTGAATGTGTAAAATGAAATGAGTGTTTGTAGATTAACCTTCCTGTCGTCCTCCCTCCCTTCCTTCCTTCCTCCTTTCCTTCCTCCCTTCCTTCATCCCCCTTTCTTCTCTCCTTCTTTCCTTCCTCCCTTCCTTCTTTCCTCCTTCTCTCTTTCTTTCCTTCCTTCATATTTTCCTTTCTCCTTCCTTCCTTCTCCCCTCTTCCCTCTTTTCTTTCCTTCTCCCTCCCTCCTTCCTTCCTCCCTCATTCTCTTTCTTTCCTCTGTCCTTCTTTCATCCTTCCTTCCTCTTTTCCTTCCTCCCTCTCTCCCTCCTTTTGTTTCTTTCCTCTATCTTTTTTCCCTCCTTCCTCCCTCCCTTCTCCCTCCTTTCCTTTTTTCTTCCTCCCTCCCCTCATCCCGCCCTTTACTTCCTTCCTTCCTCCCTCCTTTCCTTCCCTATTCCTCCCTTCCTTCTTCCCTTGCTCGTTTCCCTCCCTCCTTCTTCCTCCCTCATGTCCTTCCTTCTTCCACCCTCCTTCTCGCCTTTCCTTCCTTCTTCCTTCCTCCCTCCCTCCCTCCTTTCCTTCCTTCTCCTCCCTCCCTTCCTTCCTTCCCTCCCTCCCTTCCTCCCTTCTCTCCCTCCTTTCCTTCCTCCCTTGCTCGTTTCCCTCCCTCCTTCTTCCTCCCTCATGTCCTTCCTTCTTCCACCCTCCTTCCCGCCTTTCCTTCTTTCTTCCTTCCTCCCTCCCTCCTTTCCTCCCTCCCTCCTTCTCCTCCCTCCCTCCTTCCCTCCCTCCTCTCCTTCCTTCCTTGACTCAAGGACAACAGGAGGGTTAAATTATCCAGGTTGCCATTGAAGAGAATTAAAATCCAGCTCATATAAAAACTGACTTTATGTCTTTTTTGTCCTTAATAAACCAAATCATAAAACACATTTACACCATTAAACCTTTTAAATGTAAATAATTTGATGCAATAATTAAATAAAAGAAAATAAAACCACTAAAATAAAAGACACAGTTGTTACTTATTTAGTATTTTTTTTAATTAAAAACATAGTAGGTTTGTTCAAGAAATGTACAGCATGAAAATATACATTTAATGTCTTCAATACAAATATTGTGGATTATAAAATTTATAGTGAGGAACCAGAACAGACATCCACACGTAGGTTTCTTATTACAGGCGTTGTACTGGAGGAGCAAAATATAATAATGTGCGACATTGCTTTGGTCTATTCACAGTGGCTATGTTGGTTTTTATTTAAATCTTATTTATTTAAGAGAGACGGACAGACGACTTCATCTCTGGAAGAAAACTTTACACGTTATCAGGTTTGATTTGTCAGTTTTTAAAGAAGGTTATTTACAGCGGGGATGATTTTAATCAGCAGTAACAAGAAATATAATGATGGAGGAGAGTTTTTAAACCTTCCTGTTGTCCTCGAGTTAAGGAAGGATGGAAGAGAGGAGGGAGGAAAGGAGGGAGGAAGGAAGGGAGAAGGAAGGAAAGGAGGGGAGGGAGGGAGGGAAGGGAAAAAGGAGGGAAGGAAGGAAGAAGGAGGGAAAGGAGGGAGGATGGAGGGAAGAAGGAAGAAGGAAGGAAGGGAGGAAGGAAAGGAGGGAAAAGAGGTAGAAGGAAGGGAGGAAGGAAGGGAGGGAGGGAGGAAGGAGGGAAAGAAGGAAAGGAGGGAGGAAGGAAGAAGGAAGGAAAGGAAGGAAGGAAGGAAGGAAAGGAGGGAGGAAGAAGGAAGGAAAGGAGGAAGGAGGGAAAGAGGGAAGGAAGTAAGAAGGAAGGAAAGAAGGGAGGAAGGAGGGGGAAGGAGGGAAAGAGGGAAGGAAGTAAGAAGGGAGGGAAGAAGGAAGGAAAGGAGGGAAAGGAAGAAGGAAGGAAAGGGAGGAAGGAAAGGAAAGAGGAAGGAAAAGAGGAAAGGAAGAAAGGAAGAAGGAAGGAGGGAGGAAGGACAGACTGAAGGAAAGAAGGAACAGTGGAAACAGACGACGGGAGGACGACAGGAAGTTTAAACTGTACAGGAAGTAAAATACACACAGAACATCTTAAACTTTATAAAGGTTAGAAACAGTCACACGGTGGTCGGAGTCGCTCCACTTGACACCCAAACACCCAAACACCCGTCACTCAGTGCATGACCCCCCCCCACCTCGACCCCTCCCCTCGCCCCCCCACCCCACCCCGCCTGCAGTGATGTCATCATAGTTGAGCTTTTCTTTATTGTATGTACATTTCTGTTCTTTAACCAGGGGAAAGAGACGCTGACTTCCAACAGGAAAGGGATGATATGATTTATATTTATATTTATATATTACGATGAGATGATTTATGAGTAATATCTAAAAGGTGTTCGACCAGCGAGGGAAATATTAGAAATCAATAATCAATATAACTGTGTGCAGCATTTTAAACCTCATTTGGCTCGACTTCACGCTCCTGATCAGGTACATGAGGGGTTAATATAGGTTTAAAATGTTTCTGAACTTAATTAAATAGAAGTTTTTTTAAAAGGGAGAAGTGACAGAAATCAGGTTTGGTTCGTGGTGATGTGATTTTTGCATTAATGTGATAAAGTTCCTGCTTTTTCTAGATATTTAATTTGCTGTATTAGCCAAAAACAGACTTTTCTGTCTTGATATTTTATCCTTTAACCCTTTCATGCATGAATGATGATAACCTCAGTCAAGATTTTTCTCCTAATATTTGTCATTTCTCTTTATGCATGAAAAAAAAAACATATTTGAACTTGATTTTTTCATTCACCAAATGATATATACTATGACATTATAATAGCATAAATCAACTGATCTATGACCAGAACCATTACTGCAGGTTTAGTGGTGATGTATGGGATGATGCACTAGTGTCCACTGTGGTGGCTGAAGTGTAACTATGCCATCAAAATCCTTTCATACATAAAAAACAGCTTTTGAATATCTGCTGTCCACTGCAGTGACCACTGTGCGTGAAAGGGTTAAACATGGTACAGTATATTAATAAGATTAATAAGATTTTATCCACATTGCTCTCTCCTACATGACAGGAAAAGTAAAGTGATGCAGTCTTCTTCTTCTTCTTCAGTAACACTTTACAGGTTCTTTAAATTTAATCATGATTTCCTGGAAATTTGCAATTTATTTTTTTTACATCTACAGAGAGTGTGGTGCAAAAAAAGGAAGTAAGTTAGGTTTGGTGTGTGGCTGATCATTATATTTAGGTTCATATGCACCTTCTTCCTTCCCTCCTTCCTCTCTCCTCTCTCCTTTCCTTCCTTGACTCGAGGACAACAGGAGGGTTACATTATCCAGGTTGCCATTGAAGAGAATTAAAATCCAGCTCATATAAAACTGTCTTTATGTCCTTTTGTCCATATTAAACCAACTGATTTACACTTTATTAAAGTTCTTAATAAATTAGACTCTTGAAAACTCAATACTGTCAGGAAATACTCTAGTTTTCAGGCTGTAGTTTTATGTGTCAAACGATATTTTAGCATATTAGGTTGTTTCATTAATTACTAAAATGACCTGCTGTTAATTCATGAGACATTTATTTAAGTATAATTGGAGTTTCTACTGAAAACTAAATCTGTTCTTTGTTAAATAGCCTTAAAGTCTAATTTCATAATACTTCTTGCAATTTAACAACTTTTTATGAACCCAAACATAACAATACTAAAACCAGTTTACTTATTTTTTCAATGCACCATACTCTCTGTGAAACGTCCAAAAAATTAACTGTTAAATATCTTAAATTAGTTTAAAATTAAAGGACCTGTAAAATAAAACATTACCAGATTTTCGTCTGTGTGTGTGTGTTCATGTCTTTCTATCTTTTCGGGGACCAGTTTCAGTTGAAGCATTGTGAGGACATTTGTGTTGTTGGAACATTTTAGCCGATAATTTGAGTGTCAAGACTTAGTTTTAAAGGTGAAGGTTAGAATTGGGTTTATGCATTTAGTTGTGATGGTTAAGGTCCTCACAAGGATATAAAGACAAGCGTGTGTGTGTGTGTGTGCAGGGAGAGGAAGCACTGAATTTAAGGTGTTAAGGTAGCATTAAGTAAGTAGTTTCAGGTGTTTGTGGTTAATTTCATTAGACTGTTGAGAGTTAGTGATCATTTTCTCACCATCTGCATTAATATTATTTATTTTAACGAGTTTTAAACTTTTATTTCCTTGTTTAGACTCAAAGAGGAGCAAATATCAGCCTCCAGAAACGTCTCCTTCTGTCAGCTCACACAGTTAAAGCATCAGATTTGTGCCATTTAAAGTTGGAAATTGTGCCTTTTTTCCCCTCTTCTTATTAAATTTAGACAGAAGAGCCCCCCCCCCCTCAGCTGTTTAGTGGGTCATAACTTCCTCCGTACTGCAGCCAGCGTCATTAACACCTCGCTCTGATTCACTCACGCCCATCATAGCAGTGGTGAAAGTCTGGTATCCCACATTTAAACGTCAGCTAACAGCAGCGTGGGCTTCATCCAAATAATTAGCTGTACTAATGAGAGCTGACTGCTAACACTAAGTGGGAGTGTGGTGTTAAACCCAGCAGGGAAGGTGGAGGAGGAGGATGATGATGGTGAAAGGTTGAGTGAAGTTACTCATATACAAGAACAACATCTCCCACTAACCACCAGGAGGCTGATTCCTTATTAGTGCAAACACTCAGACAGACGCTAACGGAGGGGCGGAGGGATGAGATGGCCTACTAACGACTAATAGAGGTCACTGGCTTCCAAGTGGAGCTCCTTAGAGAGAAGACCAACGAGGCAGAACCTGAAGTGAAGCTGATTTTTTAGATTTGTGATACCAATCTGCGTGTTTTTGTCATCTCCAGCACGTTAGAGATCAGATCTGTGACATGAAAAGTGAAAAAAAAAAAAAGATCTTGACAGTAGTGCAAATCAAAAAAAAGACGAGAGAGACACGAGGGTCATATCTCTGTGGCGGCGATCTCGTCGAAGTTGATCTCGTTGCCGCTGCCCTCGTCCTCCTCTCGGCTCTCCAGTTCGTGACTGAGCTCCTGCAGCAGCTGCTCCAGCTCTCGGTTCCTGCGATACATCTGCACATAGTTCTGCTGCAGCTGCTTCTGGTAGCGGATCACTTTGTCCTTCTCCTCTTGCCATATCTTGCGCTCCTCCTCGAAGCTCCCCGCCTGCTGCTCGGCCCGCTGCCGCTCGAAGGCCAGCTCCGTCCTCATCCTGTCCATCTGAGCCTTCATGTTCTGCAGAGCCTCGGCGCCGCTCTGCCGCTGAGCCTTCGCCTCGTCGCTCTCGTAGGCCAGCAGCTGCTCCTCCGCCTCCTGGAACACCTGACACTGTCTGTTTCCTGAAGCCTGATTGGCCAAAGCATCTCTGAGGTGAACAAGCTCCGCCTCCAGCCGTCCGACTTTCTCTCTGAGCAGCTCCGCTTCGCTCTTCCGGCGCTGAAGCTCGTTTTCGCAGACCTCCAGCTCCAGCGTTCGGGTTCGAGACGTGCCGCTGGCCTCCTGAAGAAGGACCTGCGTGTTGGTCAGCTCACCACGAGTCTCTCTGAGTTGACCTCGCAGGGAGACGATCTCACCGACACGCTGAGCTAACTCCCCCTGAACCTCCTTCAGCTGCTGCTTCAACAAGGAGATCTCACCTGACTTCTGGCAGACCTGAGGAGAGAGAGAGAGAGAGAGATGTTACCCAGGATGCATCATCAGGTCAGAAAAGAAAAGCTAGTGGTGCTTATTAAAAAATAAAAGAAATAAAATAAAAATCAGGCTGTGTTGGCAATTATTTTCATGATTCATTTATCTATCCAATTATTCTCTCACTTTCTTAACCCTACTGTTGTCCTCAGGTCAAGGAAGGACAGGAGGAAGGGAGGAAAGAAGGAAGGAAATGAGTAAGGAGGGAGGGAGCGAAGAAAGGAGGATGGAAGGATGGAAGAAAGGAAAAGAAAGGAAAGGAGGGAGGAAGGAAAGGAGTAAGGAGGGAGGGAGGGAGGATGGAAGAAAGGAAAAGAAGGAAGGAAAGGAGGGAAGGAAGGAAGGAAAGGAGTGAGTAAGGAGGGAGGAAGGAAGGGAGGAAAGAAGGAAGGAGGAAGAAAGAAAAGGAGGATGGAAGGATGGGAGAAAGGAAAGGAAAAGAAAGGAAAGGGGGGAGGAAGGAAAGGAGGAAGGAAGGAGGGAAGGATTCTTTCCTTCCTCCCTCCTTCCTTCCACGGGCCCACGGGCCTCATGTTTGACCCCCCTGCTTTACGGTGTGTTATGTGATAATGAGTTTAGAGCCGAGCGGGAAATGATTAAATCAATATTGAGGTCATTTAAAGTTGAGATGAGTTTATTACGGTCATTACGGTATTTTGTGCTGCGTCACAGCTGGGTCAGGGTTTTTTTTTACCTCCCACTTGGTCTCCTCTAGCCGGGGTCCCAGCTGGATCTTCTCGTGCTCGTAGGAGGTGCAACGCTCCTCCAGCTGCTCCCTCTCCTTCAGGAGCTGAGCGAAGTCCTCCTGCAGCTTCTTCTTCTCCTGCTGGAGCTGATAAACCTGCAGCAGCAACCACACACACACCACAGTTCATTAGCCATGCTGCTGTTATGTAAAGCACAGGTGTTACTGCTCATGATGCATTCAGGTGCCCCAGTAATTTAGGAAACTGAAGAGCTAAACATGTATGAATACTGCTCACATGTCACACCTGGTAAAAAATGTCGGATTTTATAGGTTGCAGTAATAGGCGGAGCAAAATGGCCCCTCGCTCCTGATTGACGCAGACAAGGGATGTCAAACATGAGGCCCGTGGGCCAGAACCGGCCCGCCAAGGCGTCCAATCCGGGCCACTTTCCTTCCTGTCTTCTTTTCCTTCCTTCCTTCCCTCCTGTCATCTGCCCTTCTTTCCATCCTCCCTTTCTTACTTCTTTCCTTCTTTGTTTCCTTCCCTCCGTCCGTCCTTCCTCCCTTTCTTACTTCTTTCCTTCTTTGTTTCCTTCCCTCCTTCCATCTTTCCTTCATCTTCTTTTCCTTTCTTCCTTTCCTTCCTTCCTTCCTTGCTTCCTAATCCCTTTTTCTTCCTTCTTTCCTTCCCTCGGTCCTTCCTAATCCCTTTTCCTTCCTTCCTTCCCTCCTTCTTTCCCTCGGTCCTTCCTAATCCCTTTTCCTTCCTTCCTTCCCTCGATCCTTCCTTCCTATCACCTTTCCTTCATCTTCTTTTCCTTTCTTGTCTTCTTTTCCTTTCTTCCCTTCCTTCCTAATTCCTTTTCCTTCCTTCCTAATCCCTTTTCCTTCCCTCCTTTCTTTTCTTCCTATCACTTTTCCCTTCTTTCCATCCTTGTTTCCTTCCTCCCTTCCATCTTTTTATTGGTCCTGCCCACATGAGATCAAATTTGGCTTTATGTGACCCTTGAAGATGCACAAAAAAGTCTCTTGGAGCCAAACCCTAAGTCCAACAGGAAGTGGCCAATTTTGATTCAAATTTTCGATTTTGGCTTCATTTTCGTCATTTTCACACCTCATACTTTACCTAGAGATTTGACCCGACCCACTTCATATTAGCTCAGCGTCATTTTAAGACCTTAGTGATGAAAAGTTGTCAAAATCTTTCACCTCAGTTACACCTGGTGGACGAGGCGATGCAGTGAATTCTTTATAACTCCAACATACAATGTCCAATCTGACCCAAATTTCACTTCTACAGTATGTGTCAGTAGATGGGGGGGGGGGGGGGGGGGGGGGGGCTTGTGCTTAATTTCGACTGTTTTCTACTCATGAACTCTTATGACCGTTTAGTTTTTGGTTGTTTTATTATTATTTATTGTGTCTGTAGAGAGATGTTTAGTTGTTTTCTTGTTGCTTAGTGACAACAGTGTCAGTCACAGCGAGGTCTGACCTGCAGCTGAAGCACCTGCTGGGCTCGTTGGGCCTTCTGAGAGGCGACCTGCATCCTGGTAGCACAGCCCTGCCTCAGCTCCTCCAACTCCAGCTCGAAGCGCTTCTGCTTCTCCTCATACACCTGAAAACACAAAGAGGTCAAAGGTCATCTGCTGTCTGTTAAAGGGGTTGAATTTTTAAAATACTGTAAATAAAGACAAAACCTTCCTGTTTCAATCTGGCTTCTGATTAAGAATTGTTTTATTGTCTTTTTATTATATTTTTATTCTATTTATTTTGATGTTTTAATTTCTTTTGTCAATTAATCTCTTTCATAACCCAGTTTTCAGTCTAGCTTTTATTTAACTTTATCTGATTTATTTCATTTTACTTTTAATTTTTAATTGATTTTAACCTATTTTTAACCCTAACCCTTTAACAAACCTTTTCTCTTATTTGTCTCTCATTGTTTATTAATTTATTATATATATATATATATATATATATATATATATATTTATTTATCTTACTTCATTTAAAATTTTAAAACATTTTCATCATTCTTATTTTCTCATTGGTATCATTTTTTTCTTTCTTCTTTTGTAATTTATTCTTTGTTTTTGTTCCTTTTCTTCATGTTGTCACTTCTTCTGTCTTATTATCATCTTGTCAATCAACTGTGAAGCACTTTAAACATTAATCTGTATAAAAGCTGCTGTATAAATAAAGTTTGACTGATTATGATGATATTATTATTTCAGCCTAAATCCAATAAAAAGCTTTAAAGTGAAGTTGGGTGTATAATCTCTTCCTACCTGACAGATTGCCGCCTCGTTCTCGTCCAGATTGTCTCTGAGCTGCTGCAGCTCCAGCTCTCTCTCCCTCAGCTTGTCCTCCAGGTCTCTCACCACGCCCTCGTACCCCTCCACCGGGCCGGGGGATCGCCCGCTGGACCCGCTGTCCGACAGGGGCTGCCCTCGCCCGCTGATGGACCCGGAGCCCGTGCTCTTACTGGACGACGAGCGCCCGCTGTCTGAGTTAGAGTGCACGTGAGCGTTGACGGGCGGAGCGCTCTTCATCGGCTCCAGGTGTCCACCGGTGGCCTCGGCCGACGCCGGGCCGTAGCCGGCGCTGCTGTACGGCGGCAGGCTGGACAGAGAGTTACGGCCCGAGTCGGACAGCGAGCAGGATTGGCTGCTGCCTCCGCCGCCGCCGTTACGCCCCCCGCTGTACGAGCTGCGCTTCTCCGAGCACGACGGAGACACCTCCCTGTGAGACGGGCTGAGCAGGTTCAGGTTGTTTTGGCTTTCTGAGGCGTTGGCACAGTGGCGAGGGGAGAGGTACTGCATGGACGTCCGGCTCTTAGGGATGACGGGTTTGAAGGCGGTGGGTCGCAGCACGGTTTTCTCCATGTTCTACACGAGGACACAGAGAGAGGAGCGTCAACAGGGGGATGTAAATTAACCTTCCTGTCGTCATCCTGGGTTAAATTGACCCCGTCTGTTTTGACTGTTTCTTCTTTCCTTCCTTCCTTCCTTCTTCTCTCTTTCTTTCCTTCCACTCTCTTTCCTCCCTTCCTTCTTTCCTTCCACTCTCTTTCCTCCCTTCCTTCTCTTTCCTTCCTCCATCCCCCTTTCTTCCTTCCTTCTGTCCTTCTTTCCTTCCTCCATTCCTCCCTCCCTCCTTCTCTTTCTTTCCCCCCCCCCACCTTCCTCAATTCCTCTTTTCCTTACTCCCTCCTACCTTCTTTCCTTCCTTCTTTCAGTCAAAACAGACAGGGTCAATTTGACCCGGGAGGACGACAGGACGGTTAAAGTCAAGTCAGATGTGCTGATGAAGGTCATGTAATATGATTGAAAGCTCCAGAACACTAAAACAGCCCTTGAGGTGAGACGTTTGGTTCCAACAATAATGAACTTTGAACTTTAACTGAAAAGTAAACTAAACATTTGAGTCATGCAGCCAATCAGACTCACCTTCTCCAGTTTTCCTGACACAGGGATCAGTTTTGGAGGAGGTCCCCCCATGTTCCCATTCATCCCTGATCCTCTAGTCTCGTCTGACTCGCTCCCAGGACTCGCTGCCGTCATCAGGTTATCATTCCAGTCGCCCACATAGTCCTCGTTCAGATAGGCGTAGTTCCCGTTCCCGCTCTCCTTCTCCAGCCCCCTGCTGGACGTGGTGGAGCTCTGTTTCTTCACCGGAGGGGTGCGGCTCTGCAGTAACGGGTCCTCTGGAGATTCGGAGCTCAGACAGGAAGCGCCGGGCGTCGGCCTTCGGATCCTGGCTCCCAGCTCTACGGCGGAGCGGTGGTGGTCCTGGTAGGGGCCGGGGCGGGTGGCGATGAGGCTGCTGACTGAACCCATAGGATCCAGAGTGGAGGGGGGAGCGTTGATGGGGGGAGAGGAGCCGGAGGGGCGGCGTCGGCGAGCTCCTCCGCTGAGGCCGGGGTTGTGGGGCTCAGCAGGTATGGGAAGAGCCTGAACCAGGGCCATGATGGCGGCTCGGTGGGGTCACTCGCTCTGAGAGAGAGAAAGAAAAGAAAAGATAGAGTTTAATAAAGATGTTTAACCTTCCTGTCGTCCTCCTGGGTCAAATTGACCCTGTCTGTTTTGACTCTTCCTTCTTTCCTTCCTTTCTTCCCGCTTTCCTTCCGCCTGTCCTTCCTCACTCCTTCTCTTTCCTCCCTTCCTTCTTTCCTTCCTCCATTTCCCTTTCTTCCTTCCTTCTTTCCTCCCTCCCTCCTTGTCTTTCTTTCCTCCCCATTACCTTCCTACTTTCCTCTGTCCTTCTTCCTCCCTTTCTTCTTTGACTCAAGGACCCTTCCTTCCTTCCTTCCTTCCTTCCTTCCTTCCTTCCTTCCTTCCTTCCTCACTCCTTCTCTCTTTCCTCCCTCCATCCCCCTTTCTTCATTCCTTCCTCCCTCCCTCCTTTCCTTCCTTCCTCCCTTCCTCTCTCTTTTCCTTCCTTCCTTCCTTCTTTCTCCATTCCTTCCTTCCTCCCTTCCCTCCTTTCCTTCCTTCTTCCTCCCTTCCTTCCTTCCTTCCTCCCTCCTTTCCTTTCTTCTTCCTTGACTCAAGGACAAGAGGAGGGTTAATACATGTTTAAACAGCCATTCTCAATTATACTTCGTGGTCATTCTGGACAACTCCACGTCAGCTTTCAAACCATTCAAGACGAGTCGAAGTCCAATCTCAATGTCTTGTAACAACCTAAAGTCAAAAGGTCTCAGGTCCTTGAGGGTACGTTTTAACCAATTCTCGAGTCACTTGAGACAAATCAGTCAAGCCACAACTTGTTAAATGAAGTCTAAATCGATTGGGATCAGTTAAAGTCACGTGTGAAGCTTTGAGTCAAATCTCTAATCAATTCTCAAGCCATTAAGGACTAGCTCAAGTTAAGTCTTAAGGCATCTGAGTCAACAACAAGTCAAGACTCTCAAGTCGTTCAAGATGAGTCCAAGTAAAATCTCTCTCAAAGTCTCGTAACAACCTGAAGTCAAAAGTCAAGTCTCAGGTCATTTGACACAAGTATAATTCAAACCACAACTTGGTAAAACAAGTCTAAACACATTGGGAAAAGTTCTGAAGCCTCTAATCAAATCTGTAACCAATTCTCAATCAAGTCATTCAAAGACAAGCACAAGCAAAGTCGCATGTCATTCTTTTTAAGTCCTGAGTCAGGTTTGTTAATTCGAAACAACTCTAAGTCTGCTCTCAACTCTTTAAGAACAAATCTAAAACAAGTGTTCAAAGTCCAAAATCAAACTTCAACTCAGGTAACAACAAGTTTCATGTACTTTAAAAAAAATCCAAATTAAGCCTCAAGTCCATAAATCAGAGTACTCTCAAATCCTCAAAGGCAAGTCTAAAAAAAGTCTAGAAAGATCAAGTCTTGAGTTGTTTGAGAAAAGTCAAGTTTCAAGAGCGAGTTTAAAAAAAGTCTAAATTAAGTCTCAAGTCTTGTAATAGGAAGATTCGAGCCTCAAATCCATAAATCAGAGTCAAGCCACAGCTTATTATAAACAAGTCTAAAGCCATTGAGACAAAGTTCAAGTCATGACTGAGTTTTAAAGTCTCAAAGTTAAATCTCAAGTCAGGTTTGTTCATTTAGGACAACTCCCAAGTCTACTCTCAAATCCTTAAAGGCAAGTCTAAAACAAGTCTAGTAATATCAAGTCTTGAGTTGTTTGAGAAAAGTCAAGTTTCAAATCATGGAGTGAGTTTAAAAAAAGTCCAAATGAAGTCTCAAGTCTTGTAATAGGAAGATTTGAGCCTCAAGTCCATTAATCAGAGTCAAGCCACAGCTTATTTGTACGGTTTTTTGTTAACCTAACTGTCTTAAATTAATAAATCCCACCGCACGGGGTGTGCTTGACCGGCGAAACAGTGTCACACTCAGCTCCAACACTCAATCTCTGTCTTTTCCACGTGTTTCTTTTCTCCATTAGCAACTCCACACATGCTTATTTTAGCACTTAAAACAGTGATTGTGCCGTCAGCAGCAGGTAATCAACTGAAAAACACAAAATATAAACATCACTATGTTAATGGCACGGACATAGCTATGATATTTAACACAAATTATAATTACTTTGTACATCAACTCACCAGCTCAGCTTCACCAGTCAAACCGAGTCATAATAAAAATAACCACCGAAGAAGAAAAACAAGGTATACTGCTGCCGCTAGAGGGCGCTATAAATGAAACAATATAAACAGTAGGAGGCAAAATAACATGTTTGAAAAATAGGAAAACTTCACACACCTCCCACTTGGGCTACTTGTCCTTGACTAAGTAGGCCACAATAACTATTATTAATACAACAATGTAATACACAGATAATGTGCCACTTCTCAAATGACAACAACAACGTAACTGTCCAGTGACACAGATTTGGTCTGAGTCCTGCATTCAAGTGTCCATAGTTTCAAGCCCTTAGGGGAGTAAGTTCAGCCTCCTCCTGCTGCTCTACTGGTAGCAACACCACCAGTCTTCTGACGTCTCTGTGTAGTACCGTGGAAGGACACGGCTCCTTGTCCTTCCTGGCTTGGGCCAGGCTGATAGGAAGACTATGACAAATCCTCACTTTGACGTCTCGGACAACTCCTTTATCATCTGGACACGCCTCCTCGACACGACCCAGCCTGAATCGACCCCGGAGGGCGTTTTGGTCTGCAACCCATACCAGGTCTCCAACAGAGACATTCCGGGCTGGGGCATGCCACTTTTGCCGGACGAACAGGTGAGGTCCTGCCAACTGGCTCCAACGCCTCCAAAACTTGTCCACCTCCACCTGGACTGCTCGCAGACGACTGAACGGGTAGGTAGGGAATTCAAAGCCCTGGGTGTCACCTCTAGGCCCCGCTCGACCCAGCAGCAACGAGTTCGGTGTCACAATGTCCACAGTCTCTTCCAGAACCTGAGCTCTGGCTCCGATCGGCCTCTCATTTGAAAGGTTGGCAGCCAGGTAGAGGAGGGTTTGGAACTCCAGGATGGTCAAGTCGCCCTCCTCACCAACACTGCTCAATGACCTCTTCAACACGCGGACAGCTGCCTCCGCTGCCCCATTCCGATGCGGCGAGTCCGCTGGGCTAAACTCCCACACCCAGTCAGTCCCAGCCACAACTGCTCTCCTTTGGACTTCCTCCTTGTCGATACCCGCCAGGAAGCTGTAGAGATCCTCCAGCGCAGGTCTGGCCCCCACGAAGTTGGTGCCCTGGTCAGACCAGAGCTTACGAGGATGACCTCTTAGGGCGGTGAAACGCTGATAAGTCTTGAGAAAGCCTTCAGTTGATAGGTCCTCGACCAAATCTGCATGGATAGCTCTCGAGGCCATACAACTGAAGACCACGCCCCAGACCTTCTTCTTTGTGCGCCGCCTCACACCGTCCCTGACTGTGTATGGACCGAACAGGTCCAGCGTTGTATACTCGAAAGGAGCTGCTGGCCCGGTGCGTACAGAAGGGAGATCGCTCATAACTTGAGAGCATAACTTGGCTTTGCACTTCCGACAATGAATACATGAGTCCACAATTTTGCGAGTGAGTCTAGGGCCTTGCACCACCCAGGCCCTTTTCCTCATCCGAAGGAGGGTACCGGCAACGCCTTCATGGTTGGCACGGTGGGCTTCTTCAGCAAGGAGGGTGCTGATCCGCTCCTTGTAGGGGATCAGCGGGACCCCAGAACCCCCCTTATCAACAGACTGGATCCGGCCGTGGCACAACAAGAGGCCCGTTGCACTGTCCTTGTTCACAACCAGACGGTTGAGTGTTGTCGTGGGAAAGGTCACACCTGTCTGGGCTGCGAGACATAAGTCTTTGAATGCCTCCTCTCGCTCCCGGACTGTGAGTACTGCCTCCCACTGTTCTCGCACGTCGGTTCGACCTCTGCAGAGTAACCAGGAGTGCAC
Organism: Scomber japonicus; assembly: GCF_027409825.1. NCBI lineage: Eukaryota > Metazoa > Chordata > Actinopteri > Scombriformes > Scombridae > Scomber > Scomber japonicus. The sequence goes on along the minus strand of NC_070597.1, from coordinate 4,177,203 downwards.
GGCTCTGCGAACATATCCCACAGCCCCACAGAGTCTGTTTAGTGTAGAAAACCTTGAAAGATCCATCTGACTTACAAGAGCTGACCCCCAAAACTTCTTCGTACTGCAGGCGCTAGATGCTGATGAAGAAGACCCTGTGGCAGTAACTGGCGAGGATCCCCTGTCATCGACTGTAGGAGACCAGGTGATCGCACCATCCCCGACCATGGCGCCCACAACAGTAGGACCACCTGAAGCAGACAACTTCTTTGCCCGAGCCCTTGTAACGATGGCAGAGAAAGCTTTCCTTTGGAGCTTACTCACCACCTCCCTGGTACCGGAGGCCACCTCTGCAGCAGACTTCATGGGCCACTCCTGCACCGCTCTGGTCAGGAACTCGGGACCTCTCTGCCACGAGGAGTCACCATCAAGCTGCCCAGGGGAACACCCTCTCGTGACTAGGTCGGCCACGTTGTACTGACCGGGAACCCACCACCAATCTGTCACAGGTCCGGCCTTCTGGATTTCACCAACACGGTTAGCGAAGAAAGTTTGGAACCCATAACTTTCCCGCTGGATGGCTCCCAACACAGTCTGGCTGTCAACGAAGTGGTACCATCTTCCCACTTCCAGCCGCCCGTGCTTCAGTACATACCCCTTCAGCCGGGCAGCAAAGACGGCTCCGCAGATCTCCGCTTTAACAGCATCGCCCTTCTGGTCGATGGGGGTCAATTTAGCCTTTGACTCCACGAGTCGGGTCACAACACCCCCTGAAGTCTCCCAGCGCAGGTAGAGAACCGCCCCATAAGAGTCACAGCTCCCGTCGGAAAATGTAATCCCCCAGGGTTTACCCAGCCAGCCGGAAGGTGTAATACTCCTGGGGAAAGTGATGGTACTCAGCTGGGCATACTCTTTGAAGAGCTCGATCGCCCTCCCACGCAGCTCACGAGACAGTGGTTTATCCCACGTATCCTTAGTCAATGTGCCGGCCTCTTGAAAGGCCCTCCTGACAAGAATGACACCCTTCTGCTTCAGGGGCGTCGCCAGACCAAGGGGGTCATACAGTCCGGCTACCTGGCTCAGTAACATACGACGGGTAAGGGGATCCGGTGTTTTCTCCTCTATGTCCTCCATGGTGAGGTCGAGCTCGGTGCGCATCTTTTTCTTCCTTGTGGAGAAATTGACTGCCACCATGAGGAAAAGTTTGTCCTTCCCCACGTGGTAACCCACTCCCAGGGCCTTGTTGTCCTCGTCGCGCAGCTGGTTGGGCAATACAATAGTCTCAGTTTTGGTGGGAACACTGCCTTGCCTCCCACTATGGCCAGACCGCACCCATGGCTTAAGGTAAAACCCCCCAGTTGCAAGAATGGCCTCAACCCCCTGAAGGATCTCACCCAGCCTCTGGGGGTCATTGTGGGACACCAGAATGTCGTCCACATAGGCGTTGTCCACAATAACATGTCTTTCTTCCACTTTGTTGGCGAACTGGGGCAGATGGGCGGTCTCCCTCATGGCCACCTGGGCGATACAACCAGCCGGCTTATCCCCCATGTTCACCCGTACCACGGCGTAGTCCTCGATGTCATCTGCCGGAGAGTCCCTCCACAGGAAGCGATGGACATGCACCTCCTGATCCTCCAACCACACCGAGTTGTACATCTTGGACACGTCTCCAACCGCTGCGTGCTCCCCCTCCCGGAAACGGAGCAGGACCGCCCGGATGGGGTTCAAGACGTCTGGGCCCTTCAGAAGGATGCCATTCAGGCTAACACCCCTGAATTCCCGGCTGCTGTCCCAGACTAGTCTTACAGGAGTGGAGACGGAGTGTGGGTTGGGTGCTGTCAGGTGGTTGACCCACCACACCGCTCCGTTCCAACTGTCCATTGCAGCCCTGGAAAGCTTGACTGCGGCCCCCCTGGCTACCATGTCGTGCACCTGCCTCGCGTAAGCCTCCTTCCACTTCGGATCCCTCTCGAGGCGCTTCTCCGATTTCAGGAACGCCGCTTTGACAGCATCACGGTTGTTCGGCAGGGTAGCGGGGTTCTCTTTCCAGGGGTACCTGGCGTCCCAGTGGGGCTTGTCGCTGTGGTTGTCGCTTAACTTGAAGGTCAGACCTCCCCTGATGATCTCTAACTCTCGCTCGTCAGCAAGCGACATCTCCTTCCCTCCAGGGGCGCACTTTCCACAACGACAACCACCGCACATAGGGTTACAGGCGGCCCCAATGCTGTCCCACTGCAACCACTTCACGACCTCAGCATTGCACGCAGCCGTAGTTCCGACTTCTACGCTGCTCTTTGGCTTGGGGTAGTAGTTATGGAGAACCTCGACCCTCCTGGACTCCGCCTTCATGGAGCATGCAAAGTGGGTCGATGAGTGGCGTGCAGTCACCTCAATGTCCTCAAACAGTTCTGGGTGCACGCCACTGACGGTCTTTCCGAGTGGACCATCCCACAACACCAGATCGCTGCACCTCATCATCCGCTGGGGGGCAAGACGACCTTCCCGGGTACTGATAAGTAACTCAACTTTCTCTGGGCGGGTCAGTTCCCCCGGTTTGACTACACCAGGGAAGAACTTCTCCAGGCGCTCCGAGTCCACTGCATGGTCCACTCTGGCGATCTCCTCTAGTCCATAGCAGAGCATCTCATGGAGCCGCCATGTCCCCTTTTTCGTGGCTACTTTTATGCTCACACAGTATCTCTTCGTCTCAACCCTCGCCTCCATACCACCTACACCATACACGACCAGTGTGATTGGCTCACCTGCCAATCCAAGCCTCTCTGCTGCTTGGTGAGTGATATAGTTAGTATCGGAGGCTAGATCGATTAGGGCTCCGACCCAGTCTCCTCTCTTCGTCGTGACCTCCACCAACATCATGAGGACCGGGTGCTCATTCAGTCCACTCTCATCCACCAGATCTTTGCCAGCACATATTGTAGAGGACACCTTATTTGTGCAGGCCTTTCGAACAGCCTCCAGCTGCTCCGGAGTCAGACCTAGGCTAGCAAACAAAGCCTCTTGTTCTTCGGTCGGACCACGGGCTTCTCTCCTCTTTTCCCCCTTGGTCTCCGCCCTAACAGAGTCCTTTTTGGTGGGTGATTTGAGGCACAGGAAGAAGTGATGATCTGGAGGGGCGTCGCCTCTTTTACATTCGACATTGCGACACAGAAAGTTTTTATTGCACGGACTGTCCCTCCCGTGGAGATCCAGGCATTTGGGGCAGGCTTTCGACTTTTTTACTTGAGCCCTCCGCTCTGTCGGATTGGCTTTCTTAAATGTCTTACAGCGGTACAGACGTCTGGGATGCCCCTCTTCGCCACACATACCACAAAGATCTCGCGACGATTCTTCTCTCGCCTCGCTTGCCGTGGCCTTGGTAAAGGAGCGCCTTTCCTGCCTTCGAGGGCTCGGTTCACCCTCTCTTGCAGAGTTTGGTCGCCTGGTGATCTGTAATTGCTCCAGTTGCACCAGAACCGTCTTCTGATCTCTCAGGAACTGCCATAGTTTGTTGAACCGGTTACGTGGGTTGACGTTGCTGGCCGCGTCGCACCGGTACACAAGCCACCTTTCCTTCATATTGTCCGGCAACTTACTTTCAAGTGACCGGATCACCAACTGATTTTTTATGGCGTCCTCACAACCCAAATCTATAAGGTCCAACAGCGCCCGTTCCACCGCTTGGATCAACTGCAAAGCCTCCCTTGGTTGGTTGTTGCGCACAGCTGGTAAGTTCTGTAGCTCCAGTACGATGTCATCCGCTATTTGTGACATGTCCCCATAACAGTCCTCCAAAACCCGGAAGACCTCCTCCGCAGTACGGCAATGAGACAGCCTGAGTTCACGTTTTACTGCGTCAGCAATACTGTCCAGCAGATGAAAGAGCCTACACTCTGGGGAGCCCGAGGGTTCAGCTAATGCCTGTAGGGTCCCCCAGTTACTCTTCCATCTCCAATAGCTTCTCCTGTCTCCAGAGAACTTTGGTAGGCTTAGGGGTGCGAGCGCAATCCTGGGCCCGATTGACCCCTGAGAGGTGGTAGACATGCTGCGTCCTGTCCCAACACTATCCGGTAGCACAGCGTGCGCTCCTCGCTGCTGCCGCGGTGTGCTAGAGAAGCCGGGGTCAAATGTGGGGTTCATGGACCACTGTGGTGGATGCCTCTGTGGTGGCGCTGGGGGAGACCCCGACGGGGGGCCCGTGCCACTGACTCCGCCACCGTCTGGAGGCCCACTGGGTTTCTCAGCGGTGGTCGTTCCTCCACTGTCCACACCGCCCTGATCATCGTCTCCGCCGTCAACATCCCCCTTGACCTCTTCACCGCTTGCCGGGACACCAAGGTCGCCATGCACTGACCTTTTGCCTTTGTGTCTGTAGTTATTCAGTGCAACTACAGTCATTCTTCTCCTTTCCTTATAGTCTCTGAGGCGAATCCGCATTTCATCTACCTCCTTGTCCGGGACGAAGCGGTCCCAGGCTCGCACGAACTCCTCCAGCGCTTCGACTCTGCCCTCTACTGCTGTATGCACCACATCATACTGCTCATGGGTCAAGTGGCCCGACAGGAGTGCTTCAGCCTGGCCAAACGCTTCTTTGAGGTCCGCTTTCAGACAGCCAAATTGACCCGATACACAGCGGGACCACAAAGTCTGTTTTAACTTCATCTCTGTGTCTTGATACAATGTGCGACAAGCCTGCAGCCTTTTCTTCACCTCTGCTACATCCTTTTCATATCCACTTGCATCCTCTTCCTCCATAACAGCAATGTAATCAAAACTGCTATTACAGATCTCTTCATAACTGCCTTTGAGTGCCCTCAGTTCAAGTTTGAGATCATGTTCATTCAAAAGGTCCATGTTAAACTCAATGGCATTTGCCCTCCTAGTAAAAGCACCCTGTGCATAGGAACGCTTTTTCTTTAATTCTCCACAGTCCGCCATGCTTTTAATGTCCCTCTCTTTCACTCTTTGGTTTGATGACGTACTTCCGACCACCGTACCTGGACCAAGATGGCGGCGTTCACTTCCGGTAGCTTAGCGGCTAGCTAACGTGCTAATAGCAAATTTGCGGCGATCGGCTTATCCTATGCCGTCGCGCTACACAGTCACAATGAAAGTCACTCAAGCACAGTCACAGATCACACGATAACCTTTCCTGAGGGATGGGACCGGGTCTGAAGCTCCGTCGATCGGCCAGGAAACTCTCCCGGGGTCTCGTTTCCAAGCTAGCCTCCTGTAGCTTGTCGTAGTTGACACTGTCCAACCTCCGCTTCTCCGTCACGGGGCTGGCTTAGTGTTGATTACTGTACGGTTTTTTGTTAACCTAACTGTCTTAAATTAATAAATCCCACCGCACGGGGTGTGCTTGACCGGCGAAACAGTGTCACACTCAGCTCCAACACTCAATCTCTGTCTTTTCCACGTGTTTCTTTTCTCCATTAGCAACTCCACACATGCTTATTTTAGCACTTAAAACAGTGATTGTGCCGTCAGCAGCAGGTAATCAACTGAAAAACACAAAATATAAACATCACTATGTTAATGGCACGGACATAGCTATGATATTTAACACAAATTATAATTACTTTGTACATCAACTCACCAGCTCAGCTTCACCAGTCAAACCGAGTCATAATAAAAATAACCACCGAAGAAGAAAAACAAGGTATACTGCTGCCGCTAGAGGGCGCTATAAATGAAACAATATAAACAGTAGGAGGCAAAATAACATGTTTGAAAAATAGGAAAACTTCACACATTATTATAAACAAGTCTAAAACCATTAAGGCAACATTTTAGACTCATTAAGGACACGGCACAAATTAAGTCTCAAGTTAAATCTCAAGTCAGGTTTGTTCAACTCCCAAGTCTACTCTCAAATCCTTAAGAACAAGTCTAAAACAAGTCTTTCAATTCATGGAGCGAGTTAAAAAAAAAACCCAAATGAAGTCTCAAGTCTTGTAATAGGAAGATTAAAGCCTCAAATCTATAATCTCAAATACTGAGACTCAACTATTATTGCTTTAAGGTCTCATATCAAGTCTTCACGCCTCAACCTCAGCTCTGTCTCTTATTGAGGACACTTACATCGGTTCACATGTTTTTCAATCTGCACACACAAGGCTGCTTTCAAGGAATCTGTCTACTGTCCAAAACCCCAAAACCCCAAATCGACTCTGACAGAAGCAAAACAGAGATGATGCACACAGTTGACCGAAACATACAAATATCCTACGATCCCACGAAGGCCCACACAGCGAGAACCAGCAGAGGCCATTCATCGAGCCCGTTCAAGCAGCATAAACGGGGGCTCGAGGCATGAGGCTCGCCAGGCATGAGGCAGCAGCAGAAGAAAAAGGGGGGGAGGGTGGTGGTGGTGGTGGTGGTGAGGGGGGGGGGGGGGTCTCTTTTCATTTGAGATGTAAAATGGCTTCTAACATGCTGGCATTTTTCCTGACAGCAACAAAGGCTACTGTCGCCACACATCTTATCAGCCTTAAGGAAACACTAAGAAAAACGGTTCATAACAGTGGATTATACCTCAAAAAAAAAGAAAAAAAGAAAGGGAGGAAACACAGAGGAGAGGAGAAAGGGTGCTGTGATACTGTAGCAAAGGTTTAAATACATTAAAATACAGAATACACTGGTGAGAAATAAGAAGGCCTGATTTACTAAAGGTTTGCATGTGTAAAAACCAGGCGGGGAGTTCTGGTCCTCTGAAATGAGGCCAACCAGGAAGTAACTTAGAGCTGCATTCTATCAAAAGGCCACCAGGGGGCGACCGTCTCTATACAAGTCAATGGAGAATTCACCAACTTCTCACTTGATTTCTAACCTCAGTAAACGTTTTCAAAATGTGTTTATGGTCTCAATCGCTAGTTTAAAGCCTTCTTCAATGCAGTATGATGTTCATTTGGGACATTTTGGCCTCCCTGATTTTATATGTGACGATAAAGCAGGGTATGCATTAGGGCGTGGCTACGTCCTGATTGACAGGTTGATTGACCAATGTCCTCGAGATTCAGCCCTCGTAACCATAGCAACCTCCCCGCTCCGCCCACGGCCCTGCCTCATGCCCATATAAGTAGAATCCGTGTTTTTATTTTTCCCAGCATGCACCTGAAATTTTCAAGATGGCCGCTGCCTAGATTAGAAACTATTGGCTTCTGAGCAGCAGTCCACAAACCAATGGGTGACGTCACGGATGTTACGTCCATCTCTTTTATACGGTCTGTGGTAAAAACGTGAGCAAACTTGACATCACCTGCAAAAAATATGCAAGCTGATCTACTAACGCGGCGCACTGGGGTTTGAGTTTTGAAACGGTGCAAAAGATGATACGCGCTGTTTATTTAGTACGTTTACCGAATGTAATATCAGTATGAACTTCTTTCCTTCCTTCCTTCCTTCCTTCCTTCCTTCCTTCCTTCCTTTCCTCCCTTCCATCCTTCATTCCTTCCTTCCTTCTTCCTCCCTTCCATCCTTCATTCCTTCCTTCCTTCTTCCTCCCTTTCTTCTTTCCTCTGTCCTTCCGTCCTCCCTTCCTTCCTCCTTTCCTTCCTTCTTCCTCCCTTTCATCCTTACATCCATCCTTCCTTCCTTCCTCCCTTCCTCTGTCCTTTTTTCTTTCCATCCTCTCCTTTCCTCCCTTCCCTCCTTCCTCCCTTCCTTCCTCCTCCCTTCCATCCATCCTTCGTTCCTTCAGTCCTTCCTTTCCTTTCTCCCATCCTCTGTCCTTCTTTCCTTCTTTCCCTCCCTTCCATCCTCCTTTCCTTCCCTTCCTTCTTTCTCCCTTCCTTCCTTCTTTCCATCCTTCCTCCCTTCCTCCCTTAACTCGAGGACAACAGGAGGGTTAAGACACTAAAACCTCATTTAAATCCTGCTGTCTGCACCTGTTTTCATTTACGCAGTTATTCTCAGTAGATCACCCAACAACTAAACTAATCTATCGCTCCCTGCACGCTATTTACTACCCTTTATTTAGGATCTTAGTAAATCAGGCCCTTAATGTAGAACAGGGGCGTCAAACATGCGGCCCGTGGGCCAGAACCGGCCTGCCGAGGGGTGCAATCTGGCCCACTGTCCTTTGTGTTCTTTTCCTTCCTTCTGTCCTTCCTTCCATCTGTCCTTCCTTTTTTCCTTTCTTCTTTCCTTCATTCCTTTCTTCCTTCCATCTGTCCTTCCTTCTTTCCTTCCTTCTGTCCTTCCACCCTACCTTCCCTTTTTCCATTCCTTCTGTCCTTCCACCCTACCTTCCCTTTTTCCATTCCTTCCATCTGTCCTTCCTACCTTCCTTTTTTCCTTCCTTCTTTCCTTCCTTCCTGTTTTCCTTTCTGCCTTCCTTCCTTCCTCCCTCTGTTTCTATTATCTGTCCTTCTGTCTCTCTTTCCTACCCTTCTTCCCTCTTTCCTTTTGTCTGTCTTTCCTTACTTCCTTCCCTCCATCTTTTTAATGATCCGGCCCACTTGAGATCAAATTGGTCTGTATGTGGCCCTTTAATTAAAATGAGTTTGACACCTCTGAAGTAGAACAAACACTTCCTTGTTCACCAACTCACTGTCACAGGACTGCTGGTAAATATTGACACCATGACAACCACAGTGGGTGATATCAGAGTGTGTCATAGCTGATGAATGGGTGAGCTTTGTGTGTGCAGAACAATGGCCGACGAGGACGCACGATGATGACATCATGAGTTGCTGAAAATGAGACTTCTTAACCATCCTGTCGTCCTCCCGGGTCAAATTGACCCCATCTGTTTTGACTGTTTCTTCTTTCCTTCCTTCCTTCCTTCCTCCCTATTTCTTTATTTTTTCCTTCATTCTTTCCCTCCTTCCCTCTTTCTTTGCTCCCTCCTCCTTCCATACTCCTTTCCTTCTCTCCTTCCTTCCCTCCTTACTCCTTTCCCTCCTTCCTTCCTCTTTTCCTCCTTACTCCTCTCCTTCCTTCTTTCTCTCCTTCCTTCCTTTCCTTCTTACTCCTTTCCTTCCTTACTTCCTTCTCTCCTTCCTTCCTTCCTTGGTCCTTACTCCTTTCCTTCCTTCCTTCCTTCCTTCCTTCCTCCTTTCCTTCCTTCTCTCCTTACTTCCTTCCTCTTTTCCTCCTTACTCCTTTCCTTCCCTCCCTGGTCCTTATTCCTTCCCTTTGTTCCTTCCTTCCTTCCCTCCTTGGTCTTTACTCCTTTCCTTCCTTCCTTCCCTCCTTGGTCTTTACTCTTTCCCTTCCTTCCTTTCCCTCCTTGGTCCTTACTCCTTTCCTTCCTTCCTTCCCTCCTTGGACAGCCACAGTGGGTGATACCAGAGTGTGTCATAGATGCTGAGTGGTTGAGCCTTGTGTGTGTGAAGAACAATGGCCAACGAGGACGCATGATGATGACATCATGAGTTGCTGAAAATGAGACTTCTTAACCATCCTGTCGTCCTCCCGGGTCAAATTGACCCCATCTGTTTTGATTGTTTCTTCTTTCCTTCCTTCCTTCCTCCCTATTTCTTTATTTTTTCCTTCATTCTTTCCTTCCTTCCCTCTTTCTTTGCTCCCTCCTCCTTCCATACTCCTTTCCTTCTCTCCTTCCTTCCCTCCTTATTCCTTTCCCTCCTTCCTTCCTCTTTTCCTCCTTACTCCTCTCCTTCCTTCTTTCTCTCCTTCCTTCCTTTCCTTCTTACTCCTTTCCTTCCTTACTTCCTTCTCTCCTTCCTTCCTCTTTTCCTCCTTCCTCTTTTCCTTCCTTCTTTCCTTCCTTCCTTTCTTACTCCTTTCCTTCCTTTCCTCCTTATTCCTTTCCTTCCTTTTCTCCTTCCTTTCGTCCTCTTTTCCTCCTTACCATTTTCCTTCCTTCCTTCCCTCCTTGGTCCTTACTCCTCTCCTTCCTTCCTTCCTTTCTTCCTCCTTTCCTTCCTTTCCTCTTTTTCTCCTTAATCCTTTCCTTCCCTCCTTGGTCCTTACTCCTTTCCTTCCTTCCTTCCTTCCCTCCTTGGACAGCCACAGTGGGTGATATCAGAGTGTGTCATAGCTGCTGAATGGTTGAGCCTTGTGTGTGCAGAACAATGGCCAACGAGGACGCACGATGATGACATCATAGTGAACTTATAACAACGAGAGCCAGTGTGATCTAAAATAAACCCCCACATCATGAGTCACATAATGCGAGGATATCCGAGTGACGGGAGTGACGGGTGTGTCCTGGCTCTGGAGTTTCAGGCATGTCTGGCGAGTCATGAAACATCAAACACACCACTGATGATGAAGGTATGACAGGAATGCACATTTGGGAGGAGTGACGGAGCGAGAGAAGCAGTTTGGTTTCGTTAGGTTTTTCCAACGTTTAGACATGTGAGATGTAGAAAAGCACTGTCCTCCCTCCTTTCCTTCTTTCCTTTGTCCTTCTTTCCTCTGTCCTTCCTCCCTCCTTTCTTTCTTTCCTCCCCATTACCTTCCTTCTTTCCTCTGTCCTTCCGTCCTTCTTCCCTCCCTCCCTCCCTCCCTCCCTCCTTGTCTCTTTCTTTCCTCCCCATTACCTTCCTTCCTCCCTTCCTCTTTTCCTTTCTCTCTCCCTCCCTCTTTCCTTCTTTCCTCCCTCCCTCCTACCTACCTTCCTTCCTTCCTTTCCTCCCTTCCTCCCTCCTTTCCGTCCTTCCCTCCTTTCTCTCTCCCTCCCTCTTTCCTTCTTTCCTCTCTCCCTCCCACCTTCCTTCTTTCCTTCCTTCTGTCCTTCCTCACTCCTTCTGTCTTTCTTCCCTTACTTATTTCCTTCCTCCCTCCCTCCCCATTACCTTCCTTCTTTCCTTTTTTCCTTTCTCTCTCCTTTCCTTCCTCACTCCTTCTCTCTTTCCTCCCTTCCTTATTTCCTCCTCCCTTCCCCTTTCTTCCTTCCTTCCACCCTCCCTCCTTGTCTCTTTCTTTCCTCCCCATTACCTTCCTTCTTTCCTTCCTCCTTCCCTCCTTTCCTTCACACACCATTGATGAAGAAGGTATGACAAGAATGCAGATTTGGTAGCGAGAGAAGTAATTTGTCGTTGGGTTTTTCCAACGTTTAGACATGTCAGATGTAGAAAGGGACTGTCCTCCCTCCCTCCTACCTTCCTTCTTTCCTTTCCTCCCTTCCTTCCTTCCTCCTTTCCTTCCTTCTGTCCTTCCTCCCTCCTTGTCTCTTTCTTTCCTCCCCATTACCTTCCTTCTTTCCTCCCTCTTTTCCTTTCTCTCTCCCTCCCTCCTACCTTCCTTCTTTCCTTTCCTCCCTCCTTTCCATCCTTCCTTCCCTCCTCTCCTTTGCTTCCTTCTTCCTCCCTCCCTCCTACCTTCCTTCCTTTCTCCCTCCTTTCCATCCCTCCTCCCTCCTTCTTTCCTCCCTCCTTCTGTCCTTCCTTCCCTCCCCCTCCTTTCCTTTCCTTCCTTCTTCCTCCTTTCCTTCCTTCCTGCTACCTTCCTTCTTCCCCCATTCCTCCCTCCCTCCTACCTTCCTTCTTTCCTTTCCTTTCCTCCCTTCCTTCCTTCCTCCTTTCCTTCTGTCTCTTTCTTTCCTCCCCATTACCTTCCTTCTTTCCCTGTCCTTCTTTCCTTCCTTCCTTCCTCCCTTCCTCAAGCACTATGTGGTTGGGTTTTTCCAACGTTTAGACATGTCAGATGTAGAAAGGGACTGTCCCTCATTGAGAATTAGTGGCGAGGAGGCTAATAAGGTGACAGAAGGGCAGACGGCCGGGGCATGCTGGCCAGACACATTCTCTACCCGGCCGTGCCAAGTCGTTCACCAACCTGCCAAGTTTACTGAGAGTCTACAAGCCTACAACTGCCATTTAACTGTGATTACCACACGTTAATTAGCACACACACACACACACACACACACACACACACACACACACACACACACACACACACACACACACACACACACACACACACACACACACACACACACACACACAGGAAGGGAAAGAAGGAAAGTAGGAGAGAGGGAGGAAAGGAAAGAGGGAAGGTAGGAGGGAGGGAGAGAGAAAGGATAAGAGGAAGGGAGGAGGGAAGGAAAGAAGGACGCTAATGTGGAGGAAAGAAAGACAAGGAGGGAGGGAGGAAGGAAGGAAAGAAGGACAGAGGAAAGAAGGAAGGTAGTGGACACACACACACACACACACACACACACACACACACACACACACTCTAACTCCTAGGCTGATCCCTACTTAGACTCATAATAAGCGACTGAGACATAATCTGGTAGTGCAGTGTGTTATTATGGGATGTAAAAGCTGTGAAGATACAAAGCTGTAAATACTGTAATTATAATATAAGAGCAGCAGCTGGAAGTCACTTAAGCATCTTTTATATCTGAAAATGAGACTTCTTAACCTTCCTGTCGTCCTCCCGGGTCAAATTGACCCCGTCTGTTTTGACTGTTCCTTCCTTCCTTCCTTTTTCTTTATTTTTTCCTTTGTTCTTCCCCTCCTTCCCTCTTTCTTTGTTCCCTCCTCCTTCCATACTCCTTTCATTCTCTCCTTCGTTTCCCTTTTTTCCTTCTTACTCCTTTCCTTCCTTCCCTCTTTACTCATTTCCTTCCTTCTTTCATTCCTTCCTTCCTTCCCTCTTTACTCCTTTCCTTCCTTCTTTCATTCCTTACTTCCTTCCCTCCTTACTCACTCCCTTCCTTCCTTCCCTCCTTACTCCTTTCCTTCCTTCGTTCTTCCCTTCCCTCCTTACTCCTTTCCTTCCTTCCTTCCTTCCATCCTTACTCCTTTCCTTCCCTCCTTGGTCCTTACTCCTTTCCTTCCTTCTTTCCTTCCTTCCATCCTTACTCCTTTCCTTCATTCCTTCCTTCCTTACTCCTTTCCTTCCTTCCTTCCTTACTCCTTTCCTTCCTTCCTTCCCTACTCCTTTCCTTCCCTCCTTCCTTACTCCTTTCCTTCCTTCCTTCTTCCCTTCCCTCCTTACTCCTTTCCTTTCTTCTTTCTTTCCTTCCTGCCTTCCTTCTCTCCTTCCTTCCTTCCTCTTTCCCTCCTTACTCCTTTCCTTCCTTCCTTCCTTCTCTCCTTACTTCCTTCCTTCTTTGGTCCTTACTCCTTTCCTTCCTTGATTCCTTCCTTCTTTCCCTCTTTGGTCCTTACTCCTTTCCTTCCTTCCTTCTTTCCTTCCTTCCTTCCTTGGTCCTTACTCCTTTCTTTCCTTCCTGCCTTCCTTCTCTCCTTCCTTCCTTCCTCTTTCCCTCCTTACTCACTCCCTTCCTTCCTTCCTTCCCTCCTTGGTCCTTACTCCTTTCCTTCCTTGCTTCCTTTCTTCCCTCCTTGGTCCTTACTCCTTTCCTTCCTTCCATCCTTACTCCTTTCCTTCCCTCCTTGGTCCTTACTCCTTTCCTTCCTTTCTACCTTCCTCCATTCCTTCTTCCCTTCCTTTCTACCTTCCTCCATTCCTCCATAACTTCATTCATTCCTTCCTCCATTCCTTCCTTCCTTTCTCTAAGCATATTTTATATAGTAGAGCTTTAAATCTAAAATTCATTGCATGAGATTGTGAAAATGAGACTTTAAATGATTGATCGTCTCTTTGGTCGTTCAGTTCACGCAGTCTGAAATGAAACGGAGTTTAAAGCCTTTAAAAGACGCCTACTGAATAATTCAACTGTTGCATCAGAGTCTGAGTTTAACCCTTTATTGGGCAATATCCCAAAATATCCTTCCTTCCTTCCTTCTTTCCTTCCTCCCTGCCTTCCTTCTTCCCTTCCTCTTTTCCTTTCTCCCTCCCTCATTCCTTATTTCCTCCTTCCTTCCTTCCTTTCCTTCCTTCCATCTGTCCTTCGTCCCTCCCTCCTTCTCTCCTCCCTTCCTTCTTTCCTTCCTCCATCCTTCCTTCCATCTGTTCTTCCTCCCTCCCTCCTTCTCTCCTCCCTTCCTTCTTTCCTTCCTCCATCCCCCTTTCTTCTTCCTTCCTTCCTTCTTTCTTCCCTTCCTCCGTCCCTCCTTCTCTCTTTCCTCCGTCCTTCCCTTCCTTTCCTCCCTCCCTCCTTCCTTCCTTCCCTCCTTCCTTCCCTTCCTTCCTTTCATCCTTCCTCCCTTTCTTTCAATGAGTGTCCTATAAAGGGTTAATGGCAGCAGGAGCAACATGTGGTGTTTAGGATGGAGGCTTTAACGGTCGGACAGACAGACAGTACGACTTATCTCACGTCTCCTCTATGCATGGTAAAAAAAAAGAGAAGCTAATTAAACCGTGACGATGTTTATTACACATAATCCCGTCTGAATGCAGCGAATGAAATCGATTACGCCAACAGAAAGAAAGAAAGAAAGAAAGAAAGAAAGAAAGAAAGAAAGAAAGAAAGACAGAAAGAATAGATAAAGTGGGCTGCATGTTTGACACCCCTGCTCTAATGGTTCTACAATAAACCCCACACTTCCAGAAAGCTCTGCTCATTTTACACTTTATATATAAAATAACATTTAACCACCAAAAAGAGACACAGACTGACTAACCTTCCTGTCGTCCTCCCGGGTCAAATTGACCCCATCTCTTTTGACTCTTCCTTCTTTCCTTCCTTCCTTCTTTAATTTTTCTTTCATTCTTCCCCTCCTTCCCTCTTTCTTTGCTCCCTCCTCCTTCACTACTTGCTTCCTCTTTTCCTCCCTCCCTCCTTACTCCTTTCCTTCCTTCTTTACTTCTTTCCTTCCTTCCTTACTCCTTTCTTTCCTTCCTTCCTCCTCCCTCCTTTCCTTTCCTTCCTCACTCCTTTCCTTCCTTCTTCTTCTTCCCTTCCTCCCTCCTTTCCTTCCATCCTCCCTCCTTTCCTTCCTTCCTTGACTCGAGGACAACCGGAGGGTTAAACACATCTGTGCTCTTTTTATGAGAGAGTAGAATATGAACAGTATGTAAAGGGTTCAAATCCTTATGAAACTATAACTCTAGGAGGGTTAGCATCTATTAAACTCTACAGGTGATTCTAACTGGGAGGGTTTTATATAGAGATTCAAGGTTTTATAGTTAAATGTAAATATTTAAATCACATGACTACATCTTCTCTCTTCAGATCAGTATTTCTAACTCTCTCTCTCCAGATAAGTGAATAATCTCTAATCCTTCTGGCCTCAAGACGACTGAAACCCCCCCTTACCCAAAATGTTCACGCGGTCCTGGGTTCCCCTTTGTTGCCATAGTTACCGGGGCCTCAAACATTAGAAGAAGAAGAAGAAGAAGAAGAAGGAGAGGGGGGTCAGAGAGGGGCCGGGACCCTTGTTTAGCATCTTAAAGCCTTTATTGGCTCTATGGCTGTGTGACAGTCATCAATACGCTCTGAATCAACCCAACACTAGATAAATGCACATTAACCACTAATGACTGCTGGAGGAGGACAATTATACAGAAGAGGGGGAAGAGGAGGAAGAGGAGGAGGAGGAAGAGGAGGAAGAGGAGGAAGAGGAGGAGGAGGAAGAGGAGGAGGAGGAGGATTTTAATGATGAAGCACCGACTGTGGCTATAAAATGTCAGAAAATAGTGAGAAATAGTGTCCTCCTTACTCCTTTCCTTCCTTCCTTCCCTCCTTGGTCCTTCCTTCCTTCCTTCCTTGGTCCTTCCTTCCTCCCTTACTCCTTTCTTCCTTCCTTCCTCTTTTCCTCCTTACTCCTTTCCTTCCTTCCTTCCCTCCTTGGTCCTTCCTTCCTCTTTCCTTCCTTCCTTCCTATTTTCCTCCATACTCCTTTCCTTCTCTCCTTCCTTCCTTCCTTCCTCTTTTCCTCCTTACTCCTTTCCTTCTCTCCTTCCTCTTTTCCTCCTTACTCCTTTCCTTCGTTCCTTCCTCTTTTCCTCCTTACTCCTTTCCTTCCTTCTCTCCTTCCTTCCTTCCTCTTTTCCTCCATACTCCTTTCCTTCTCTCCTTCCTTCCTTCCTTCCTTCCTCTTTTCCTCCTTACTCCTTTCCTTCTCTCCTTCCTCTTTTCCTCCTTACTCCTTTCCTTCCTTCCTTCCTCTTTTCCTCCTTACTCCTTTCCTTTCTTCTCTCCTTCCTTCCTTCCTCTTTTCCTCCTTACTCCTTCCTTCTCTCCTTCCTCTTTTCCTCCTTACTCCTTCCTTCTCTCCTTCCTCTTTTCCTCCTTACTCCCTTCCTTCCTTCCTTCCTTCCTTCCTCCTTTCCTCCTTACTCCTTTCCTTCCTTCCATGAAATGTCCATCATAAATATCCAAGAGTCTATAAACACGTCTTCAAATTTGCTCTTTGTGATCGACCATCGTCTACTTATTAATTAATTTACTGTCATATTTAAGAAGCTGGAAAACCAAGAAAACTGTGATAAATTAAATGTTTAAAACATTTTATAAAACAGGAAAACAAGGAAACTGCAAATAAAAGAGCAACATGTAAACTTTTCTTCTATACTCTTAAATATACCCGTCCACCCGGGTCAAATTGACCCGGGTGTTTTGACTGTTCTTCCTTTCTCCCCCCCTCCCTCCTTCCTTCCTTCCTTCTTTTGTCCGTCCTTCGTTTCTTCCTTCCCTCCTACCTTTCTTCCTTCCTTCCTCCTTCCCTCTTACCTTCCTCCTTCCTTCCTTCTTTTATCTGTCCTTCCTTCCTTCCTTCCTTCCTCCTTCCCTCCCTCCTTTCCTTCCTTCTTCCTCCCTCCCTTCCATCCTCCCTTCCTTTCCTTCCTCCCCTCCATCCTTCTTCCCTCCCTCCTTCCCTTCCATCCTTCCTTCCTTCCTCCTTTCCTTCTTTCTTCCTTCCTCCCTCCTATCCTTCCTTGACTTGAGGACAACAGGAGAGCTAAATCAACATCCCAAATCTATTAATTCAATCTCATAACCTGCAAACACATGGACACACCTCGTCATATAATAAAGAATGATCTTCTGTAGCCTCTGATTAAGAAATATTAAGTTACTGATGTTATTGTTCTTTTATATTGCTTTAATAATTCTCTATATTTGACCTTATTTCATCTATTAATTACTTATTTTTCCTTTTTTTTATGACAAAGTTGTGTTTATATGATGATCTGCCTGTTCACATATTATTACTGACTGTTTTAAACATATCTAAAATAGTATAAATGACCAATAAAGAGGCATAAAAACCCTTTAAATCTGACTTCAGCTGTGTAATAATGATTGATGTAGAAACAAAAAGGGTATTACAGCGTCTCGTCTGCGATGTCAGCTGACTGGGAGCAGATTGTTTTTGTCTGGAAAAACCTTTTGAAGGTCTTAATGTCGTTAGTGGAGCAGCAGCAGACACACGGACCCAGTCAGTCAGTCAGTCAGTCAGTCAGTCGGTCGGTGGGTCGGTCACTCCTCCACTAACAGGAATGTGTGTGGGGGGGGGGGGGGGCTAATGAGACGGTGTGACTCGACAGCCGCTGTTTTGGGTTTTTGTCTGATGTCTCATCGGTCACACGGCTCAGATTCGAGCAGGGAGAAACATTTTTTTCTAAAAGTCAAATTTCACCAGAGTCAAACATTTTGCAGCCAACAGTAATTATTACAGACTCAGGATTCTCTCTCTCTCACTCTCTCCTCTCTTCCTCTCTCTCCCTCTCTCCCTCTCTCTCTCTCTCTCTCTCTCTCCTCTCTCTCTCTCTCTCTCTCTCTCTCACATTATATTAATTACAAGAAAACAGAAATGCTGATGTGTTTGAGGTCATTTAGAAGAACTCTGTCTCTGGATAATATAGTTTTTCCATTATTCCAGTATTTCAACAGTGAATGTCTTTCTCAGTACATTTCATTATCATAATTCTCACTTTTATGAAAAGGCCTTCGTATAGTTTCACTGACTGTATTCTTTTGTGTTTTAATGTTATATTTTATCTCTATTTCATGATTTTGACTAACGTTAATTTTACAGTTTTATGATTTGATGTTTTATAATCTTGATTATCTGCTGTACTTTTATCAGAAATATCAATTTTTCCTTTATATGTTTTACTTGATTTAATGGAAAGCACTTTAACTTATTTACTTTATTTTGAAAGGGCCTATATGAATAAAGTTATCATTATAATCCTTTAAATTCAGGGATCCTTATTGAAAAATGTGTTGAAGTTACTTGTTTATGTTAAATAACAAATATAGACTGATATATTGTTATTAGGTCTTCTTAAACTGTTAAATATACACGTCAATACATCCTCACAATCCCAGCCAGGCTCCATGAAATGTTAAATACATCAAACTTTATATCATTAGCTCTGAGTCCTTCAGTACAACATATCAAATCTATTAAAGGGTTAACTTTTAAACTATTTTAAGTAACATAAAATGAGCCTGATGGCCTGCATGTGCTGGCTATCAGACGACTATTAGAGGCAACAATTTACAGATGTTCCCTGAACGCCTCACATGCAGCCGATCAGCAGACACAACAGTTTACTGAAGCTTCCTCTGGAAACAGTGGCAGCACAAGCATCCTTAGTAATTATCACCTTATCATCCTCAGCATCATCACGTCTATATATGGACTTATCACATGATGCATGGACGTGACCTTTGACCTCAGTATTGTCACACTTCACATTAGCAGCTAAGAGGCTATTCAGTGAGTAGTGTCACTGTGTTCGTTCTGAGTGGAGACTGCAGGAGAGTTAAAGGTTAATAACTCTGTCCCCAAATATAATGGCAGTCTTTACATTATTATACTATTATATTATCATTATATCAGTGGTATAAAATTATCTTTAACCCTCCTGTTGCCCTCAGGTCAAGGAAGGAAGGAAGGAAGAAAGGAAAGGAGGAAGGAAAAGAGTAGGGAGGGAGGAATTAAAGGAGGAAGGAAGGAAAGGAGTAGGGAGGGAGGAAGGAAAGGAGGAAGGAAGTAAGGAGAGAAGGAAGGGAGGAAGAAAAGGAGTAAGGAGGGAGGGAGGAAGGAAAGAAGGAAGGAAGGAAGAAAGGAAGGAAGGAAAGGAGTAAGGAGGGAGGGAGGAAGGAAGTAAGGAGAGAAGGAAGGGAGGAAGAAAAGGAGTAAGGAGGGAGGGAGGGAGGAAGGAAGGAAAGGAGTGAGGGAGGAAGGAAGGGAGGAAGGGAGGAAGGAAGGAAGGAAGGAAATGAGTAAGGAGGGAGGGAGGGAGGGAGGGAGGAAGGGAGGAAGGAAGGAAGGAAAGGAAGGAAAGGAGTAAGGAGGGAGGGAGGAAGGAAAGAAGGAAAGGAAGGAAAGGAGTAAGGAGGGAGAGAGGAAGGAAGGAAAGGAGGGAGAGAAGGAAGGGAGGAGGAAAAGGAGTCAGGAGGGAGGGAGGGAGGAAGGAAGGAAAGGAGTGAGGGAGGAAGGAAGGAAAGGAGGAAAGGAGGGTTAAATGACAATAATATCATTTATCGTGATTATTTCGGAGACAATATATCGTCCAATAAAAGTAGTTATCGTGTCAGTTCTAATAAAACCTCCATAGATCAAAAAGTAATAACAGGAAGTGTCTGAGTTTGTCTGCGTCCTGCCAACAATTTTACAGATGTCTCTTTTACAATGGAAATTATTATTATAATTTTTTTTAAAGGTGTAATACCGCGAGTGACCACTGGGGAGAATTAGCAAAGTGGCGGCTCCCTATCCAACACTTATTATACAATCATGGCAAAGTTATTTTCTACTTCTTCTGCTTCTTATACTATTATATTATCATTATATCAGTGGTCTAAAATGATCTTTAACCCTCCTGTTGTCCTCAGGTCAAGGAAGGAAGGAAGGTAAGGAGGGAGGAGGGAGAGAGGGAGGAAGGAAGGAAGGAAGGAAGGAAGGAAGGAAGGAAGGAAGGAAGGAAGGAAGGAAAAGAGTAGGGAGGGAGGAAGGAAAGGAGGAAGGAAGTAAGGAGAGAAGGAAGGGAGGGAGGAAGGAAGGAAAGGAGGGAGGAAGGAAGGAAGGAAGGAAGGAAAGGAGTAAGGAGGGAGGGAGGAAAGGAAGAAGGAAGGAAGGAAGGAAGGAAGGAAGGAAGGAAGGAAGGAAGGAAGGAAGGAAAAGAGTAGGGAGGGAGGAAGGAAAGGAGGAAGGAAGTAAGGAGAGAAGGAAGGGAGGAAGAAAAGGAGTAAGGAGGGAGGGAGGGAGGAAGGAAGGAAAGGAGGGAGGAAGGAAGGAAGGAAGGAAGGAAAGGAGTAAGGAGGGAGGGAGGAAAGGAAGAAGGAAGGAAGGAAGGAAGGAAGGAAGGAAGGAAGGAAGGAAGAAAAGGAGTAAGGAGGGAGGGAGGGAGGAAGGAAGGAAAGGAGTGAGGGAGGAAGGAAGGAAGGAAGGAAGGAAGGAAGGAAGGAAGGAGTAAGGAGGGAGGGAGGAAGGAAGGAAGGAAAGGAGTGAGGGAGGAAGGAAGGAAGGAAGGAAGGAAAGGAGTAAGGAGGGAGGGAGGGATGGAGGGAGGGAGGAAGGAAGGAAGGAAGGAGGGAGGACGGAGTAAGGAAGGAGGGAGGAAGGAGTAAGGAAGGAGGGAGGAAGGAAGGAGAGAAGGAACAGTCAAAAGAGATGGGGTCAATGTGACCCAGGAGGACGACAGAAGGGTTAAATGATGATAATATAATTTATCGCGATTACAGCTACGACACTAGCATGGATAAAAAGACAGAGAATTTAGATTTATGAGACTTTAAGCTCATTATAAATATCTTAGAAACAGACCACAGGAGGCTCCATTATACACAATGACATCTTATATTAGATTTAGACTCTGCTGTGAAATATGAGCTTCAAAAAAAGAGATAAGAAACCTGAAAAAATGAAAAATCAATGCAAAATTCATGCTGAGATTTGAGACAGTCTTACTCAGATCGTTAAGAGTTTCACTGGAGTCTGCACACACACACACACACACACACACACACACACACACACACACACACACACACACACACACACTCTTCCATCTTCTTCCTTTTTTACAGTATACACACAGTTTACTGGCTCTTTCCTGCGAGACTGCAACGTCACACTAACTGCTTTGAGACAAACTGCAAGAGAGAGCCTCAACTACTAAATCCCTCTTTGTTAGCACCACGCCAAAAACACACACACACACACACACACACACACACACACACACACACACACACACACATCTATACGGCCACAGTCTAAAAATATTCCACCACACCAGGTGAAGTGTTAGAGAGAGAGAGAGAGAGAGGTAGAGAGAAAGAGAGAGAGAGAGGTAGAGAGAGGTAGAGAGAGAGAGGTAGAGAGAAATAGAGAGGGGGGGAGAGAGAGAGAGAGAGAGAGAGAGAGAGAGAGAGGTGGAGAGGTAGAGAGAGAGTGAGAGGACAGAGAGAGAGAGATGGAGAGAGAGGGAGAGAGAGAGAGAGGTAGACAGAGAGAGAGAGAGATAGAGAGAGATGGAGAGAGGTAGAGAGAGAGAAAGAGAGGTAGAGAGTGAAGGAAAGAGAGAGAGGTGGAGAGAGAGAGAGGTAGAGAGAAAGAGAGAGAGAGAGAGAGAGGTAGAGAGAAATAGAGAGAGAGAGAGAGAGAGAGGTGAAGAGAAAGAGAGGTAGAGAGAAATAGAGAGGGAGAGAGAGAGAGAGAGAGAGAGAGAAAGAGAAAGGAGAGGTCTGTTTAACTGACTCATCTAAAGAGAAACACCAGCTCAGACTGAAAGGAGGATGGTGGAGAGAAAAAAAGAAAGTAGAGCGACAGAAAAGAAAAAGAACAGAAGAAGAAGAAGTAGTGTCTCAGTTTTCAGCACAGAGCGTCTGCATGAGGGAACAAATGAGTGTGGCGTAAAGACCCCCCCCTCTTTCTTCTTCTTCTTCTTCCTCCAACTATCCATCTCTCTACCCCAAAAATCTCTCTCTCTCTCTCTCTCTCTCTCTCTGTCTCTCTCTGTCCTCTCTCTCTCTCTCTCTCTCTCTCTCTCTGTCTCTCTCTGTCTCTCTCTGTCTCTCTCTCTCTCTCTCTCTCTCTCTCCTCTCTCTCTCTCTGTCTCTCTCTCTCTCTCTCTCTCTGTCTCTCTCTCTCTCTCTCTCTCTCTCGTCTGGAAACTGGAACATAAGAGAGAAAAGTGTGACAAACCTATTTTGGTTTAGTAGACAGCACAGCCTACCTTTTCCCTTTCTCACACACACACACACACACACACACACACACACACACACACACACACACACACACACACACACACACACACACACACACACACTCACACACAGCAGCAGGTCACCGTGTCAAATGTTAAAGCTCCTCAACTAGTGGAGGGATTATTTCTATTGTCTGGGACTTTAAAAAAAGAAAAAGGGTCCAAAAAATGTCCAAAAACCAAAAGAGATTGACAATAAAGACTCAAATAAATCTGCAAATTCTCACTTTTAGGAAGCAGGAAATAGAAATAATTCATTTTTTAGCATTTTTGATCAGTTAATAAAACATTTAGGTTCATTTTAGTGTATAAATATATTAAGTTATTATAGTTATTAAGTGTAATTAGGGGTGAAGAGAAGTGGGAATCCAGCTCAGGTTTGTTTCAATGATGCACTGTCAATGATTACACTGCACTGAAAGAGAGCTGAGGCCTCCTTTCACACACACACACACACACACACACACACACACACACACTGAACACACACACACACACACACTGAACACACACACACACACACACACATAAACCTGCTCAACATCATTTAAACTCTCACAGTCACTATAAAGCAGATTCTTCTCTCTTTAAGTTCATTCTGTGAGTCAAACACTAAACATTACTGTCACGTTCATTTCCACACTGATAAACTCAACTTCCCCTTTTTAAAAAACTAAAATCTCCTCCAACGATCTTTCCCTCCTTTCTCTTTCTTACCCCGGCTCGTTCCCTGCATATCTCTTCCTCTTCTTCTTCTTCTTCTCCTTCTTCTTGTGTTGTGTTTTGCTGCTCCTCCTTTTTTTTGTATTATCCCTCCAGCCTGAGCTCCCTTCTCAGGTTTTTTAGTCGCCGGCTCGCTCTGTTCCTGCTCTCCTGTTTCTGATCGACCCTCCTGAGGAAAACTTCTCTCTATCCCCCGCCCCCCTCCCCCCCCAACACCCCCCCCCCATCCACCCCCTTCCTCTTTTAAAAAAAGAAAAGAAAAAGAAAAAGAAACAGCTCATTCTCAAGCCGAATGCCGCCAATGTGAATGGGAGTCCAGTCCCCTCCCCTTCCCTCTACTTTCCCCTCTCTCTCTCTCTCTCTCTCTCTCTCTCTCGCTCTCCTCTCTCTCTCTCTCTCTCTCTCTCTCTCTCTCTTGCTCCACTCCTCCTCAACCATTTCCTTTGACCAAAGAAACTACACTCTGCAAAAAGTCCCCCTATTGGCTTTTTGTGAGGCAGTACAAAAAAAAAAAGAAAAGAAAAGAAAAGAAAAGAAAAGAAAGGAGAAAGCCGGGGAAAAGGCGAGCTGTCAGTGGAAGCCCATTTCAAGCAGGAAGGAGAGAGAGATTAAAAAGAAAGTGGACCTGAGCATGAGGATATCATCTAAATAGCCTGTTTTTTTTGTTTTTTTGGGGGTTTTCATCAAAGTGCGTAAAAGATAAAAACTAAAAAAATGATGAATGAAAGAATGAATGAGGTGTAGAAAGGTAGTAAGGCTTTAATAAACCAGAGCTTCTTCATCTAACACACTGCAGTCCTGCTTCTCATCTGTAATAAAAGTAATAAAAAGTCTCACACACACACACATACACACACACACACACACACATACACACACACACACACACTAAAGCAGGGGTGTCAAACATGCGGCCCGTGGGCCAGAACCGGCCCGCTGAGGGGTCCAGTCTGGCCCACTTTCCTTCCTGTGTGTGTTTCCTTCCGTCTTTTCTTCTCTCACTCCATCTTTCCTTCCTGTCTTCTCTCCACCCTTTCTTCCCTATTTTCTTCCCTCCTTCCTTCCATCTTTCCTTCCTCCCTTTCTTCCCTATTTTCTTCCCTCCTTCCTTCCTCCCTTCATTCTGTCCGTCCTTCCATCCTTCATTCTGTCCTTCCTCCTTTCTTCCTTCTGTCCTTCATTCCCTTTCTTCTTTCCTTCTCTGTCTTCCATCTTTCCTTTCTCCCATTCTTCCTTGTCTCTCCTTCCTTCTGTCCTTCCATCCTTTCTTCCTTCCTTCATTCTGTCCGTCCTTCATTGCTTCATCCCTTTGTTCCATTTTTCCTTCCTGTCTGCCCTTTTGTTCCTTTCTTCCATTCATCCATCCTTCCTTTATTTCTTCCCTCCTTCCTTCTATCTTTATATTGGTCCGGCCCACATGAGATCAAATTGGGCTGTATGTGGCCCTTGAATGAAAATGAGTTTGACACCCCTGCACTAGAGCCTGACAAAGACTAAAAGTTAATTAGGGAACAAATGATTCATTTAAGAAGCCCATCAATGATCAGTGCTGACAGGATCAGAGCTGGAGGTGTGACGAAGATACATAAAGTCTTTAAAACACATTCAGGTCGATCCAACAAAATATAACAGCAACCCTAACCTAAAGAAAACTGCTTATTACAAAAGTCAAAGGATTTTAAAAGGGTTAGAAGGAAGTTTTATGTTATATATAATACTTAAGATTAATCCGATGCTGAGTGTCAAATCTCTTCTTCTGTTCTTACACTTGTTAATATCGTGAGTTTATAAGTACTACTCGATACCAGACACGTCGTTTTCCATTACATCATAGCTCCTCCTCTACGTGAGCGGGGTTGTCATAGCACGGTCGTGACATCGTTTTATATCCAGGGCCGTACGATTTTCACGATCACGGAATTGGCCGATTAAAACAGAATTTATTTTTAACGCGGAATTTAACATAATTTGACTGAAATGCCCCGCTAGCCGGCTAATAAACGTTAGCCCCGCTAGCCGGTTAATAAACGTTAGCCCCGCTAGCCGGCTAATAAACGTTAGCCCCGCTAGCCGGTTAATAAACGTTAGCCCGCTAGCCGGTTAATAAACGTTAGCCCCGCTAGCCGGCTAATAAACGTTAGCCCCGCTAGCCGGCTAATAAACGTTAGCCCTGCCCCCAGTCCGCTGAAGTAATCGGTGTTAGCTCTGGCTCCCATTTTGAGGCTCGGGGCTGGAGCTTTGGCGGTGGGAAAAGCAAAGAACCGGTGCTTAGTCAGGCTCTGGCTCCGAACCAGCTCCAGCTCCAGCTCGGTGGAGAAGGGGATATAGGGGTATATGTGTCAGGTGAACAGTTGTTTTGCAAAAAAACACTGTACCTTGTACTCCTAATAGGAGTACAAGGTAAAAAAAAAACAGGATTCCCAAAAATTAAAACGGAAAAAAACGGAATTTGGGAAAAAATGAAAACACATTTTATAGGGCTGTTGTCAGATATAAGCCATCAGCAGGTTTATTGTCTGTGATGATTTGGTCTCACCAACGATATTTACTAACACTATGTACTTAGCTGCGTAGCGTAGTGTTTACATTTCAACAGGTTCGTGTTGTCTCTAATCAAACATGAGGGTTTACGCACTGTTGCTTTCCAGAACCGACTTCTTTACCGGCTGCTACACTCAAAACATCTTTAACCCTCCTGTTGTCCTCGAGTCAAGGAAGGAAGGAAAGGAGGAAGGAAAGGAGGAAGGAAGGGAGGAAGGAAGGGAGGAAAGGAGGAAGGGAGGAAGGAAGAAAGAAGGACAGGAGGGAGGGAGGAAGGAAAGAAGGGAGGGAGGGAGAGAGGAAGGAAGGAAGGAAGGAAGGAAAGGAGGGAGGAAGGAAGAAAGGAGGGAGGAAGGAAGGGAGGAAGGAAAGGAGGGAAGAAGGAAGGAAAGGAAGGGAGGAAAGGAAGGAAGGGAGGAAGGAAGGAAAGGAGGGAGGAAGGAAGAAAGGAGGGAGGGAGGAATAAAGGAAGGAAGGACAGGGGGGAGGAAGGAAGGAAAGGAAAGAAGGAATTAAAGGAGGGAGGAAGGAAGGAAAGAAGGAAGGGAGGGAGGACGGAAGGAAGGAAGGAAAGAAAGGAGGGAGGAAGGAAAAAAAGGGAGGGAGGAAGGACGGAAGGAAGGAAGGAAGGAAAGGAGGGAGGAAGGACAGACGGAAGGAAGGAAGGAAAGGAGGAAGGGAGAAAGGAAGAAGGAAGGACAGGAGGGAGGAAGGGAGGAAGGACGAAAGGAAGGAAGGAGGAAGAAGGGAGGGAGGTAGGACAGATGGAAGGACAGGAGGGAGGGAGGGAGGAAGGAAGGAAGGAACATTCAAAACAGATGGGGTCAATTTGACCCAGGAGGATGACACAAAGGTTAAGTGCCAGAGTTCAGCCTGAAATGGTTTACATGTAACTTGACCTCATATAAAAAAAAAAAAAAAAAAAAAGGGCAAAAGTTTAACAGTAGAAAAGCAGCTTGTGTGTGTGTGTGTTTACGGAGCAGCTAAACAAACCGGCGGCTGAGATGATTCATCGGATCACGCTATAAGACAGAGCTCAGTGTAGCAGGAACATTCCCATTAGGTCAGTGACTGTGAGGAAGGGAGCCATTAAATCAGGGGTGCCAAACTCATTTTCATTCAAGGGCCACATACAGCCCAGTTTGATCTCATGTGGGCCGGATCACTAAAAGGAAGGAAGGACGGAAGGAAAAGAAGGAGGAGAAGGAAGATAATACAGGAAGGAAGGAAGGAAGAAAGGAAAAGAAGGAGGAGAAGGAAGAGAAGACAAGAAGGAAGGAAGGGAAGATCGGAAGGATGGAATGAAAGATGGAAATAAGGGATGAAGGAAAGAAGGAAGGGAAGATCGGAAGGAAGGAAGGGAAGATCGGAAGGAAGGAATGAAAGATGGAAGGAAGGAAGGGAAGATCAGAAGGAAGGAAGGAAGACATGAAGGGCAAAAGGACAGATGGAAGGAAGGAATGAAGGAAGGGAAGATCGGAAGGAAGGAAGAAAGAAATGAAGGGCAAAAGGACAGATGGAAG